>NW_004524594.1:9873754-9883816 GCF_000260255.1 Octodon degus
CAGCAGCAAGAAAGTGACTAGTAAAGACACTGTCTCTGGCTTACTTTAAAATAATGCTTATATTTAGCTTATGTGACCATGAGTGTTCAAATTTTCCCTGTCTGAAATGAATGAAGAAAGTGAAAACTTCTTCCTATGAAAATGCAAGCAAATCTGCTTCTTTAAATATGGAATAACTTGTACTACTTTTGAATATATTTTCACATGAATAGTTGACATCCTCTTAGGTCACTATAAATAACCACTAAACATGCATTTCTAAAATACTTTATTTCTGTAGGCAGAAATGATTTTTGTTTCATTGATGCATAATATTTACCAGAAAACAAATAGCAAATGGTGCTATACCAAGATGGGAAACAGATAAAGAAACTCAAAAGTATTTACAAGGCATAAATGTTACAGACATCTGAGCATCTACAGTATTTGGTGGAAGTCTTGATTACTAAGAACAAGAGAGGCATTGCTAGCCAAATTGTACTTAAACTTTCAAACAGATAATTAAAAACAATTAGCAAAGTTTCTAGAAATAGTGTTAGGAGGAAAGTGAGAAACAATGGGCAGCAATATTGGGTTTGACTGAAATGAATAAGACATTAAGAAATGTGTGTCAAGAAAAGTACTAGAAGAGTATTTAGACTTTTCTCTTTGGGTCAGTGAGTCTTGCCTCTAACATCATTTGAAAGGTACACATTTTAAAGTAAAGCATAATGGACATTTTTTAAAATTTTATGCATTTATTTATTTTTTGCAGAACCAGGGATTGAACTCAGGCCTTTGCGTTTGCCAGGGAAGTGCTTATTCCACTGAGCTATCTCCCTGGCCCCCCATAGTGGACATTTAAAAATTCATAGTTCTAGATAGTGTCTGGTTTGCAGTGTTCCTAAGGAAATAATAATAATTAAATACAAGGTCTCAGTTAAATCACTTCCTTCACACAAATATTTCTAGATCTTTTACTAGTAGTCAAAATTCAGAAGTTAAAACAAAAACTAAAGCCAATATCTACTATGATATCCTTATCATATGACAAAGATCAGTTTCAATATCTGAAACTAATTTCTCTTTTGTGATCAAATAGTGTTGATTTGTGTCATATAATTTATAATTTACATCATGATTATCAACAGAATGCCTAATGAGGTAAAAAATAGTCTTATTCTTTATTCCTTTCACGTTAAAATTCTCATAACTCTTTCACAAGTTAAATAGATTGTTGGAATTTAGTTGTATTAGTCAGGGTTTTACTTAGAGGAACAGATACATAAGAAACAGATATTAACACAAGATATACAATGTGTAAGAATTTACAGGATTGGTTTACAACAGTCAGCCACAGTCAAATGAGGAAATGTGCTGAGGGTGTCTGCACATCCCAGACTGAAGAATTCAGTCCCAAGGTCTGAAGTTCACTGCAATGCTCCATAAAAGTCTCTATCCATCAGCCAATGGATCCGGGACAGAGAGCTGAAGAGTCTATAATGGAAGCTGAAGAGTTCGCCACCAAAGCTGAATGATCCTATGTCTGAGGCCAAAGAGTATGTGCTGTAAGCCAGGCAATGAAGTCCAAGTGGAATGCAAAGACTGAAGTTCCTCTGAGGAAGTGGAACATCAACTCCTTCCTCAGTACCTTTATATTGGCTATTTTTGCTGAGTCACCCTAGGGCATTATGTGCTAGGGTGAGCCCTCTCCCTGCCCTACAGGTTGGGACCCCCTCCAGCAGGAACTGCTTGAAGTCATCCAGCCAAACAGACACAATGTATCAACCACTACATTAGTCAAGGTTAAATGTGATAATATAGCAGCCTTCATATTATAGATGGTATGTGTTACCTGTTATATTCACCATCCAAAAAGAGGAATGAATGTATTGGCACTTAGGAAAAATTTTTAATGAATTTTAAATACATATATGGTCTTATGATGAGCAAGATATAGATCAGAAAATTAAAATATAAAAGAAAAAACAAAAAGTACAATGAAGAAGTAGTTAAAATTGATGTTGCTTGCTCCATGTATGTATACTTTATGACTGTGCTTACTTATGAATACTAACTTAAATCTGTGATTATTTATATAGTTTTTTAAGACAATGCAAAGACAGTTAGATACATTCAAATGTAACATTTTCAGGGACACATGAATTTGTACTTACAGCTCTGTATCAGTTAAGCTTCTTTAAAGGAGCAAGATCAATATAAAATATATGTATGATTACACAAGGAATTTTTTGGCAGGCTTAAATATTCCAAAACAGAATAGCTTCATTGGCCACCAGTTGGATCAGACAAGAATTCAAAATGGCAGCCTATGCAACGGAGAGCAAGTGGATCCAGTAATACAAGTTTTAAAGACATGGAATCTCACTGAAGAGCAACCGAGGTGAGCAGGTTTTGGAGAGCTGAAAAGTCTGCTTTGGAAATGTGAGCTATGGGTCAGAAATCAGAAGATGAAAATACTGATAGAATTCCATCCTGTAATGACCAGGCTAGGGAGGATTCTTCTGGGAAGAAGGACTGCATTGGTTGTTGGACTCGAGAGGATGTGTGTTTTTGCTTGATAGAAAGTTTGTACGCATTCTGCTTGTGTTCAGAGATTTTGCCTGAGACTGAGATTAAGCACAGTAGGCTGATTAATGTGGCAAAAGAAATTTCAAAGCAGTCAAATGTTGAGGCAGTGGCATGACTATTGTTGGGGGCTTTGAGTCAGATTTATGTGGAGATTTAGGAGCAAAGAGCCCAGCAAGATTATTTAAAAGGTAGGACTGGATCGAAAGGAAGTTCTAATAAAGCTATGGATTGCAAAGATAGACCTGAGGAGATCTCCATTGCTCGGAAGGAATGGGAGAATAGACAAGTGACCTGACAGCCTCACATGAAGCAGCAAATCTCCACCCTTTGTGTCCTCAAAACTGCAAAAGTGAAAGATTTTACTCTGAGAAGAAAGTCACAGAGTGTGTTCCAGAATGACTGTAGTGGCCACATGAGGTTCCAGCATGGTAGTTTTACAGAATTTGTTCCACAGGATCATGGTTGAACTGATCAGCAACCCAGGCACTCGACCCCTACAGCTCAGAGAGAAGGAAACCTGGCTATTACTCGTTTAGCAGAAGTCCTTGGCATCATCCATGTGGTATTGTTTTTCAGCACATGCAGAATGTAAGAGTTTTGAGGTGAAGAAAGTTTCCACTGAGATTTCAGAAGAAGGCTAACGAGGCCAGCCAGTGTGTCCATGAGAGGGCAGTGTTTGAAGCTGTGAGCAAGAAGCCTAATATGCAGTGGAGACCCCAGAAGTTTGGAAAAGCCAGAAAAGAGGATCATCTAAGAAAATTTCAAAGAGCAAGCAAAGCAGGCCTAAGAGAGAAGCCATGGCAGCTACACTCCTCAAAAGTGTAATAGGATCAGAGTCGTGTAGCCTTTGGAGCTCACAACTCATCACAGATTTTTTTTGGCTGTTCCCATGGAACTACAGTAATTATTTAATGTTTTCCCTGTGATATTTTGGACTTCATTTGCTCCCAATGCTTTCTATCCTGCTGTTTGTACCTTTTGGAGTGGAAATACTTTTCTTCTGCAACCAAATGTTGGAAGTGTTTAACTTTTTATTTGTACAAAGACTCACAGCTAATAATTTACATTAGATCTTAGAGGAGACTTTGGACTTGGAATTTATAGCAATGCTGAAACGGTTAGGAATTTGTCAACTCTTACAGTTGGACTGAAGTGCCTTTTGCATAAAGGGATGTACATGAGTCTTTGGGGGACCAGGAGTGGAATGTTATGGTTTGTAACTAGGTATTCCTCCAAAGCCTCATGTAGTCACAGGGTAAACTTCTAGAGTTTGTAATTAATTCATGCTCTAGTACTGGGATTATGGGTATTGGTGCTATACCAGCCCTGGGACAGATAGCCTATGCACATTATAAGGGAGAGAGGGAGGCTTGCCCTCTGCTGCTGAAGTTCCAACTCCTTTCTTTTTGCTTCTGCTGTTTTGTAGTTTTCTGCCATCATGAACTTCTACCTTCTGCCATGTCCTACCTTGCCTTCAAGCCAGATGAGTATGTACTAAAAACTCCACAAAGTGTGAGCTAGTAAACTTTTTGTTCCTCAATTCTGGGTGTTGGGTATTTTGTACCTGAAACAAGAGGAAAGTAACAGACAGCATTCTAAAGGTTGAAAGAAGACTCCAACATCCAAAGACAATAGTGACAGAATGGGGCTCCTCCAAAATGGGGAAATAATCCTTTTCCCTTTTGGTTCTATTCTAACTATCAGCCTAAATCTTTGTGCTTCTAACATTGGGAGTGAATGTTTCTCCTCTCAGTCGGCTGAGCTGTGTTAAAAGCATCCACAGATGGCACCTGGAATTTACTCATCTACTGCATGGACATTATTCAAATATGTATCCACAATGCTTTCCAAAGGCAAAGAGGGCTATGTGTAAATTTTCATATTACACACTACAAATTTGATATAGATGTAGGTTATACAAGCCGATAAGTAATATTTTGAAAAAGAGTGGAGGGCTATATTATTAAAATTTTCTTTCCAAAAAAAAAAAAAAAACCTTGAAAAGTATTTGATTATCATTAAAAATTTACTTTGTGTTGTTGTTTAGTAACTCTCACTCCATTTTTGAAAACAGTATAATTACAGCCTAAAAATAGTAACAAGAATAAAGTGGAACTCAAGGACTATTTGATGACTGAAATAACAAAGGCATATAATAAATACAAATGCATTTTGATTTTGCAGAGGTGTATGCAGCAGTGGTCGCATGTGTCTCTAATCACAGCACTGTAAAAAGCTGTGGAATGAAGATGACAAGTTTCAGCTCAGCCAGGCAAACAATGACTTAGTAAGAACCTGTTTGAAAGAAAATTTAGAAAAAGCAGTGAAAATGTAACTCAGTGCCAAGACCTTGTGTTCAATCCCTGGCATCACAAGAATCAATCAATCCATCAATAAAAGAAAAACCACCCACAACCTCTATTTTCTAATGGTTTCTATACATTTGTCTCCCCCAAACTTCATGGAATTATGAGGCAGACTTTTAGAGTTTGTAATTAATTCATGATCCAGTACTGGGATTATAGGTGGAGTGCTGCTGGGATTATGGGTGTGAGTGTTACACCCAGCCTGGAACAGATAGCCTGAATGCAACACAAGGGAAACAGACTTGTTCTCCACCACACTGCTCTGCCACTACTCCTCCATTTTGCTTCTTGATGTTTTGTCATTTTATGTCACCATGAACTGCTGCCCTCTTCCATGTAGCACTCTGCTTTGGAGGAAGCTGAGTATGGACTGAATCTTCTACAAATTGAGAGCTAAATAAACCTTTGTTTCCTTAATTTTTGGTGTTAGATATTTTGTTCAAGCAATGAGAGAAAAGTAACTAAGACAGAACTTGGTACCAGAGTACCGGGGTCCTTGCTACTGCTGTGACTAAACTTAACAATGTGGATTACAAGCCTTTGAGAAAGGTTAATGGGAAGAAATAGGAAAAATTTGGAGAGGACATATACAAGAGAAAAGCTGGAATGCTGTAGGCTGTTCTATATGGGAGATTCTGATCAGAGTTCAGAAGACCAGAATGCTGGTAGAAATCCTGCCTGTAAAAACCATGCTAGGGAGGTTTCTACTGTGAAAAAGGACTGCACTGGTTGTTGGACCCCAGATGACATGTGTTGTGGCTTGGCAGAAATTTTGCCTCAATTTTGCTTGTATCTAGAGACTGAAACTGAGATTAAATGTAGAGGACTGATTAATCTGGCAAAAGAAATTTCAAATCAGTCAAATTTTGAGACAGTGGCACAACTATTGTTGGGGCTTTTGATCAGATTTATGATGAGAATCAAAAGCAAAGAGCCCAGAAGGATAATTTAAAATGTTATCAGTTTGGCCAGAAAGGAAGTGTCAGGAAAGCTGTGAACTGCAAAAGTAGAGCTGTGATTTCTCTTGCTCAGAAAACACAGGAGAAATAGAAAAGATGACATGAGGGCATCACAGGAGGCAGCGGGTCTTTGCCCTGTGCAGCCTCAGAACTTCAAGCATGAAGGACTTTACTTTGAGAAGAAAGCGGCAGAGCAGCATGTTCCAGAATGATGCCATCGTAGAGGATTTGTTCCTGGAAAACAAGTACAGAGCACTCAGAGTTCCAGGCACTTGACCACTACTGCCAAGAGAGGGGATAACCTGACTACTGCTCCAGCTGGAAACAGACCTTGGCATCATCCATGTGGAGCTGGATTTAGGTGCCTGCAGAATTAGATGTTCTGAGGGTAAGAGGGCTTCCACCTTGATCACAGAAGAAGGCTTGGAAGGCCAGTGTTCTCATGGGAAGGCAGTGTGTAAAGCAGAGTGAGAAGCCTAGAACGCAGTGCAAAACCTGGAAGTTTCAAACATCCAGAATTGGGGGCCAGGGAGATAGCTCAATAGAATAAGTACTTGCCTGGCAAGCGCAGGATCCTGAGTTGAATCCCTGGTACTTCAAAAACAACAACAACAACAACAACAAAATTCCAGAACATGTATCATCTAAGAGAAACTGCAAGAAGCAAGCAAAACTAGCCTAAGAGAGAAACCATGGGAGCTATCACCAAAAGTGCCACCATAAGTGTGGAGCCAGTCTGGATTTGGGACTTGCTTTTGTCCCACTGCTAGGTATTCTGTTTTGTGTAAGTTTCGGGACGATGATGTTTTTCTTGTGCCAATGAGTGCTGGAAGTGTTAAATTTTTCAATTGTACAGGGGCTCGCAGCTAAGAGCTTGCCTTAGATCTCAGGCAATTTGAGACAGATTTTTCAGCAGTCCTGAAACTGTTAAGGGTATGGCAACTCTTAGGGATGGACTAAAATGCCTTTGGCATAAAGGAATGTACATGAGTCTTTGGTGGTCCAAGGGCAAAATGTTATAGTTTATGTCTAGTTGTCCCCCTAAGGCCTCATGTATGTATGGGGCAGAATTCTAAAGTTTGCAATTAATTAATGATCCAGAAATGGAATTATGGGTATATTCTTCTGGGATTATGGGTGTACATCCTACTAGGATTATGGGTTTGAGTGGTACACACAACCTGGGGCTAATAGCTTCAATCGAACATAAGGGGGACAGGCTTGCTCTCTGGCAATGCTCCCGTGCTGTGCTCCTCCCTTTTGTTTCTTGGTATTTTGCTCTTTGCACTGTCATGACTGCTGCCCTTTGCCATGTGGCACTCTGCCTTCGAGCCAGCTGAGTATGGATGGAAACCTCCACAGCTAAATAAATCTTTCCTTCCATAATTTTGGGTGTTAGTTATTTTCTCTCAGCAATGAGAGAAAAATAACTAAGACAGTTACTAAATGTCTCAATAAAAATAGCTTTTTCTACTGAGTCTCCCAATTTTACAGAGCTACTTGAATAACTCAGAATTTGCTTGTATCAGTAGAGCTAGGGACTTTACTATAACTATTATTTTGATGAATTGTTCACACACGGCATTAAGTAAAATAACACTGACTTGGGACCTGAATTGTAAAACACTTCATAAATGTTAATTTCTGATGTATTACCATTCCAAAATTAGTACCTAAAATTCAATGCATTAGATGAAATGGAAAAATCTTAGGAGATTAGGAGGTTTAGGGGAACATGACATAATGAAATACTCATTCCACTTTAATCTTGCTCTTCTACTTTCCGAAGTCCATTAATAAACTGTAACATTGATTTGTCTCCAATCAAATGCATTCTCGGCATTTGAAGTATTTTTCTGCTCCCCGTTAAAAACAAGTTCTAAAAAATGAAAATTGAATTATTTATGTCACATTTACCTCTTATTCACGCGTATTTTTAATATTATAATTGGTGTATCTGTCTGGGTGACATGTACTTAGAATTCAGTTTCTTGATTTGATTTACAAAGAACTTGTTTGCTTAAATGATATATGACAGGGACAGAATCTGCTCAAATTTGTGAAATATATAAAATATTCTAGAATATATTGAAGTTATTTCCTACTGAATGTCATATTTAGAAAATATATTCTCTTTTTATTTTAGCAGCCCATTGTTTTGATTCACATAAGCTTTACATTTACTGGAAATATTTTCCTTTATAAACACCGTACATACCTGTCATGGTTTTGGTTTTTTGCAAGGGGAACAATACAATACAGGACACATTTTATAAGATTATTTTATAATCACCCCCAAAATCATATAAACAGTGCAGGAAATCTGTCCACACACTAAACACCAAAGAATCCTACTGTGGACCTGAATCCTACTATCCTGCATGAGTCCATCTGAAAACCTAGAGCTCATAACAACCTCTCTTACAAGGCCAATCAGAGGCCTAGAGCCCAAGGCAATGTCTCATGCAGGCCTGTTTTATAGATCTGCACTGGAAAGGCCCAAAAGTCAGCAGAGGAAGCTAGAAAGTCGATGCCAGCAGGATGAAGGGTTTGTGCTAGCAGGAGGAGGGATCTGAATTGGAATCATGAAACAGCATTCAAGGTAAGAACAGAGTTTTCCCCAAAAGTACCACAGCCATTGTCAGCAACAGTGATGTCCTGAGCTCCTCCAGCAATAAGGAAAGTGAAGTTTCCATCAGGAGAGCCAACACAACAACCTTCTCCAGGACACTGAGCTCTGCACCATCTTCCCTTCTGCAGTCAGCAAGCAATGCTCAAGATGAGGACAAGATCCCACCCAAAAAAAAAGGACCATAGCAATCCTCAGCAACAAGGAGGTCTTGGACTTTTTTTTTTTATATATATATATACTAGGGATTGAGCTCAGGACCTTGCGCTTGCCAGGCAGGTGCTTATTCTCCTGAACTATCTTCCTGCCCCTGACAAGGAGATACTGAGCTCCTCCTCCTATAAGAATAGCCAAGTTCATCAGGAAAGCCAGCATGCCAAGGTCCTCCAGAAAAAAAGCCCAAGAGAACCAGTAGCTTCCAACAGCTTCCCAGCAGTTTCTCCAAAAAGCATCCTTAACAACCTCTCAACAGTTTTTCTAGTTCTCCCTCTTATGCTGCTGGCAATGGTCCTCAGGGGGGTTTCCCACACCCAGTGCTAAGTTAGTTCAGTTTAGCTGGGAGTACCATTTAGATCACCAGTTAGAATTCTAAAATACTCATGTCTCTCAGAATTTTCCAATTTGGAAATTAAAAGAAATAAAGTTGTATGTAGAGTATTTCATATAAATAGCATGGTCTTTGATACTATATCTTGATTTGTAAGTGTTAAATCTATTATTAAAAATATTTTATTAACATGAATAAAAGTATCTATATTATATCTCCTAAAATATTAGCATGAAGACAAATGGGATTAATCTATTCATTATATAATGAACAAATAGACTAGAGAGAAGTCATGAATATTACTTCTTCTCTACAAATTCTCTTTTTTCTTACAAGGACTCCTATTTTCCCATAAAATATATATTGCAAACATGACTTCTTGATTTTACCCCCAAAGACTGAACAACACAAAAAGCAGGATAGGTAGGTATCCTTTTGTGTCTTGTTATACTTAGTAATTATAAGAATTTGTCCAAGATGTTATTCTTTTCCAAAAAAAATATATAAAACAAAAAGATTAATGATCTCCACATGTTTAAGTTTTTTAAGGAACTACATCTCGGGATAAGCTCTACAAATTAAATTACAATCATAATATTGTTTGATAAATACAAGCATTAACTGTGTGTCAACTATACCTCATTTTTTGCATGGCAGTATTATTCATGGCTGGGATCACTATCTGACCAACCAAAAAAACTCCAACAGCAAAAATGATCTAAGGAACCAGAAGTTTAAAGAAGGTAAGCACCTCTTCAGTAAATCTTCAGTCACATCAGCAGCTGCCTTAAGAGCACCTGCAGTTCAGGACCAGCGCATTGGAAAAAGGGAGCCAGGAAGTGGGACAGAAAATGACACTTCTCTGGGCTTCCACAATCAGGAAAATGAGCCCAACCAGGAGGACCCTGAGGATCTGGATGGATCTGCGCAGGGAGTAAAGCCTCAGAAGACTGCTTCTTCCACTTCTCAGGGAGTCATCCTAGCAGCCAT
>NW_004524594.1:9884636-9890673 GCF_000260255.1 Octodon degus
TTGCATGATCTTGATCACCCTTTGTCTTCTAGCCTGGCTTCTACTCTTTTCCTCATCATTCATCCCTCTATTTTGTCCTCTATCCCACTTAAATTTCCCCCACCACAAGATAAAATCCCTCTGCCAAGGAGAAGTGTTGCAAGAAAGTTCCTGATTTATGTTGAATTTTTGTTATATATCTGTAGATTTTGTCCCTAGAGTAAAAGGACTGTATTTATATTTGCCATAGTTTGTTAGGTTCTAAACTGGGTTTGTTGCTATTCTATTGATATAGGTACTTGTTCTATTTTAGCCAGAATATCATACAGGTTATAATCACTTGTTCTCCCTTGTATAACCACAGTGCAATGGTTTGGGCCATAACCATCAACATAGAGCAGTACCAAAGAACAGGGTGCTGAGCCAAATAGAAAATGTCTCATTCTTAATAACGTGGGAAGATTGGGCTGGAGATTAAGCTCCTGCCAGCCAAGCACAAGGTCCTGAGTTCAATCCCTAGTACCACATGCCGTGCTAGCCACCAAAACCAGGTATAGTGGTGAATGCCTATAATCCCAGCACTGGTGAGGCTGGGATAGGAGGATCACTACGAATCTGAGCTACATAGTGAGACCCTGTACCAAAAAATAAATAAAATAAAATAAAATAAACTGATGAAAAATAACTTGGCAATGTAAGATCTTGGGACAGACATGAAAACCTAGAACCTCCCACATCCAGAAAAACCTCTGAAGCACAATATTTCCTATGGAATCCTTAGAATTAGTGATAAAACTATCTATTATAAGAAATTTACAAGTTTTGAAAATAAAGTAAAGTAAAATAGAAAAATGACAAAATGCATGTACTGCATTGTTAACTGGTGGTCAACTTGTTGCACACAGCTGAACTGAACTAGCATGGTTCTGGGTGTGGGAGGCCTACTTAGGATTGTTGTCTGCAGCATAAGAAAGGGAACTTCAGAAGCTGTTGAGTGACTCCTATGGAAGCTGTTTAGAGAAGCTGTTGAACACTGGTTCTCCTGGATATTCTGCTGGGTTAGCCTGTCATGCTGGCTTTCCTGGTGAACTTGTGTGTTCTTGTTGGAAAAGAAGTTCAAGACCTCTTTGTCACTGAGGATGGCTATAGTTCATTTTAGGGGAGCTCTGGTCCTCCTCTTGAGCATCTCATTTTGGTTCTAGAGGAGAAGCCAGTACGTTGCTCAGTTTTCTGGAGAAGCTGGTCACATTGGCTTTCTTGATGCCAACTTTGTGTTCCCTACTGCTGCAGGGGCTCAGAACCTCATTGTTGTTGTGGATGGCTGGGGTGCTTTTAGAGGAGCTCTGGTGCTTATCTTTAGTATTGCTGCCTTGCTCCAGTTCAGATCCCTCAGCCTGATAGCACAGATCCTTCATTCCTCTGGCATAAATTTTCTATCTTTTTCAACTGACCTTTGGGCCTTCCCAGGGCAGATTCTTGAAGTGGGTCTGGATCTGGGCCTCCAGTTGGATTTTTGATGGGCATTGCTATGAGATCCAATTTTTCATGCAGAATATTAGAATCAAGGCCTTCAGCTGGACTTCTTTGGTTGTTAGTGTGTGGACAGGTATGATTCTGCAGGTGATTCATTATAAAATAATCTTATAAAATATGTACTGTATTGTATAGTTCACCTTGCAAAATCCCAAAACAGGACACACAGAGGTTAAATCTAACCCCTGATGTCCTTGTAAGGCAGAACAAGTCCAGGGGACATTGATGTAGAGAAAGTGGAAGCAGCACTTCTGAAATTTCTGAAATGATAGCAGCAGAAGTTTTAAAAATAGGTGCATTAGATGTAAAGCAGATAAGAAATATTGTATTTTATAAGGGAAGAAATAATAAAGAGCAGGGTAGTTATTAATGCAATGCAGATTAAGAAAACAATAGAAGGAATCAATGAACTGAAGAGATGGTGCTTTGAAAGATTAAATAAATTTGTAAGACCTTAACCAAACTTATTAGAAAAGGAAAGAAAAGATTCAAATCCATGGAATTAGGAATTAAAAGGGTGAAATTAAAGTCAGTACTGCAGAAATCCAGACTATAAATACCTAATTTGAGAAACTTTACAAAGATGAAAAACACGGAATGTACAGATTCCCATTTACATATGAATCACCAGACTCATTTATCACTGTGCACTACACTATCACCAAAATAGTTCAAAATTTAAATACTAGAACAGAAACACTATTTTTTTTTATTTTTTGTATTTTTCGGTAAGGCTATACTGGGTCGACAGAGTCTCACTATGTAGAATGGACTTGTCGTGATCTGCATGTGTTCAGCCTCCCAAAGATCTTGGGATTACAGTCACGTGCCACCATACCCAGTCTCAATTGCCATCTCAGTTCACCCTGCAGGTGGGGCCTGCATGGCACACTACACTAAATATTCACAGGAGAGAAAGGGTAGAATATTTAAAGACAGAGATGTAGGTAAAACTTACGAACAAAAACCCAATTGCATAAACAATTCTTCAAAGGTTCAAGAACTAGAATCTTGGGGCCAGTGAGATAGCTCAACTGTGTGAAGTACCTGCTTAGGCAAACTTAGGCAGGTACAGGGGACCATGGTTCGATCCCCAGCATCACATGCCACACCAGCCCCTCAGGGTGGGCTGAGCCTACCAAAAAAAAAAAAAACAAAAAAAAACAAAAGTAGAATCTCATCATGTTAAAAAGATTCTGTACAGAAAAAAAGCTAACTGAGTGAAAACACAACCTAGAGAATAGGAAAAAATTTTAGGCAGTTGTTGCTCAGACAAAAGACTGAATATATAAAAAAGTGAAATAAATCAGAAATCCCCCCTGCCAATGCACAGACCCAATCCAAAAATGGGTACCTTCAATGAACACAAACTTCTCAGAGGAAGAAATACAAATGAAAAATAAATACATGGAAAAAATTTCAACATTACTGCTAATTTGAGAGATGCAAATTAAAAAAAAAAAAAAAACACTGAGCTTCTATCTCACTTCAGAAAGAATGTTTGCTATCAACAAATCAACCAGTAGCAAATGATGGGGATATTGTGAGGAAAAAGGGAGTCTTTTTCCATTATTGGTGGGAGTACAGACAGGTACAACCACCCTGGAAATCAGTGTGGAGATTCTGCAAAGACGTAGGATTAGAGGTCGCACTAGACAAGTCATTTGCCTTCTTGGTATCTGATTGGAATAATTAAAAACATCTTACCACGGGGATCTACGCTTTCTTATGGTGATAGCAGCACATCTTATGATAGCCAAAACTTGGGAACAGCCAATATGACCATTAACTGATTAATGGACAAACTAGATGTTGTTTTTAATACAATGGAGAACTGCACAGCCATAAATAAGGGTAAACTTGGCACATTTAGCACTAAATGGATGGGCCACAAGACAGAAATCATAAGTGAAATAAATGGGATTCACATGCATAAATATTGTATTTTCTCTCTGGTGTGAGTAGCTGACTGTGTTAATAACAATAAAATGCACATAGGATATTGTACGATTAGAAGAAATTTTTCCAAACAAAAATCTAAGTGGAGATGGAGAGGAGAAAGGGAAAGAAGGGAAAAGAAAAAAAGTGAGAAAAGGCTGACTTAGCAACACAGATTTGTGGATAAGGAGGAGAAGAGGAGTGAAGGGAGTAGAGGGGAATGGAGGAAGAAAGATATATCATGCACATGTAAGAATTCCCTAGGATGAACTTGATCATTACATGTAGATAAATTGTATCAATATGCTTAATTAGCAAAAGGATGAATCTCAGGTCAACGAATTTCTTTGTTAAATTATGCTTTTATAACAATTACTAAGTCTAGATTGAATAAAAATATTTTTCCTCAGGTATTCTATTGCTGTTTGCAAATCAGCTGTCATAACTTCTATGAGCTTTAGGGAGGGTGCATATAAGACCCCACTGTTGACTGAAACATAGATGTTTCCTGGGTGGTGGACACAGAAATGTGGGAATAATGAGCTGAACCAAGTTACTTAATAACACAGAAAGGTGGTGTTTACCTCTGTCATCGTTTATGGACCTTTATATTTTAGTAATGAAAGTGAATTGTATGACCATGTTGCAAACTAGATTTTGTATAAGATTAAGCCATTCAGGGTCAAGAAAAGGAGGCAATGTGTGTAAATAATAACACTCTACCCAGCATATACCAGCATCCACATATATCGAATATATGTATATCAACATATGGAAACAAATACAAAATGAATAACATTGAGGCAACAAAAAAGAAAATTAATTTACAAATATGAACAGCTACCTGGTCATCTTTAAAATTTTATTGATACTACAAAAATATTAAAAGGAAATGGAGAAATGTATACAGATTTCCTGCCAAGTAATAATTCTAAAATGATTCATTTATAGCTTGGGAGATGAAACCACCTCAGAAGTGAAAGAGCTTAAATAATTCGCTCTTTAAACTTTCTTTGTGAAAAAACACATGCAAAGATGTATGTCCCAAAAATGAAGAGATGAGCCCTGAAGGCATTCGAGGAAGAAAAAAAAAAACCCTTATTCCAAAAATGAAGAGATGAATCAAACATAACTCTCCTACACTGACATAACATGAGCATTATTGTTTGTGTTTTGTTTTGTATTTTTGAAACAGGTTCTTGCCATGTTTAATCTCATCAATCACTGTTTCTTCCTCCCAGTTTATCTATCTTTTGTTGTTCTTTTCTTTCTGTAGAAATAATAACCCACATTTGCATTAAAATCCACATACAAATGCATTAATATAAAATTTGCTTAAATCTTAAAAGCATATTATTTGAACAGTCTGTGAAAAATGAGTTTCTCTAGGTCTATTTGACATGGAGAATTTACATTCTATAATTATTCCATAATACAAGCTCTGCTTAGTTCTCAGAATGAAGGGTAAATTTTTTGAGTGAAAGTTAAGTATTGAGCACCATGAAATTGAACTTTCACTCAGGGAGAAACTAGGAAGAAAGATATCATCATTTACATATGCACAGGAGGCAACTGGTTGAGTGACAAGCAGCTAAAGAGAAAATCTGCTGAAAGTATTCTAATGTATTCATTTTGCTTTATGACTGATATATGCATCTTTTCTTTGTCCACTCCATCTGGTATAATGAAAGACTTTAGCCTGGTTGGCATTTAAACCATAAAAAAATTTCTCTCCAACATTTCTAGAGATATGTAAGTCTAAGATGAAGACACCAGCATATTTAATGTCAGGTGAACTCCACTTTCACGGCTGAATTCTCCTTTCTTTGTAGTCAAATGCTAGAATGCGGTTAACAAGATCCTTCAGATGGTATTTAAGGGCAGCACAACTTAATTTCTGAATTTCCTCCTTTCTGATACCATTGTGTTGGTGGTAAATACCTGTAACGTAAATTTGGTGGGAGATAGAAACATCATAGCCTCACATATTGTGCTTTCACGCATTCAAAGTCATCTTTCTTTTCCTTTCTAAACTGTCTCATATAAAATTTTATTTCATAAGTTCTTCTTAAATTTCATTAAGACAGGATAACATCTTCTATTTGATGAGCCTCAATAGGTGTAAACATTCTTTGCCTTTTTCCTGAAAGCTGGTGCAAAATCTGAAAACTTTCTCTTTGTTCCTCTCCACCTGGTCCAGGCTATCAATATCTTTCACATATTTTCTCAAAAGTCTTCTAGTAAAACTAATGTTGTGATTGTCCTCAGCTTGATGAAATTTTAGCGAACCTTCTTCCTACTAAGCAAACCCAGACCTCTCTTTTCCTACAGCATTCACCTTAGCAAATCTCAGTTTAAATTATTTCTATGTCTTTTTGAAATGTAAATCTCCTTGCCTGATGCCAGCTTTGTAAACCAGGAATGTCTTTCTAAATTATCTGGCAGTCAAAGGCTTTTATTTTGAAATACCATCACCAACAGACAGAAATTCTCTATGCTAAGTGTTAATGAAAGGGAAAGAAATTAACATGAATTTATAGATGTCAATTAGTGAATACAGACAGCCTCACATCACTGACCCACCTCC
>NW_004524594.1:9892088-9898639 GCF_000260255.1 Octodon degus
ACAGGGGGATCACTATGAGTCTGGTCCAGTAGTGAGACCCTGAACACCCTGTAGACCCTTCCCTAAAAAAATACAGAAAAAAAAGCAGTAGTTTAAAGCTGGGAATGGTGGTGCATACCTGTAATCTCAGCACTCTTTAGACTGAGGAAGGAGGATTGCAATGTATTTGAGACTAGGCTTGGCTACATAACCAGTCCACGGCTAACCTGAATTGCACGGTGAGAATTTGTCTCAAAATAAACAAGCAAGTAAGTTAATAAATATTAAAAGCAGTAGTTTAAGTGCAATATTTGATTTCTAAGTACTGAAAAATATTAAGAAATAATTCTTATGTTTTTAAAAATATTGTAGAAAAATATTATTTAATTCTCTCTTTATTTAATGTATTTGGTACAGAATCTCACTACATAGCTGAGACACACAGCGATCCTCCTGTTGTCAGTTTCCCAAGCCCTGGGATTACAGCCATGCGCCACCATACCCGGACTCAGTGGCCAGCTCAGCACAGCCAGGGGCAGAGCTGATGTACTGAAAATCAAGTCCCCATCCCTGCACTTGCCTAAATCCGCACTTAGTCCACTGACTATCTTTCTGGCTCTTACAAAAAGATTTTTTAACTTAAAATATTCACATATATTTTTGTGAAATTGTTTTTGCAGATTTGATATAGTGCTCTATATCACTTTGTTTAATGAGAACATAATAATGTTTATAGTTATAAATTTTGTTGAATGCATTTTTATATCCCTTTCTTGACAAGTCATTTATGACAGCTATCTTGTCAAGTGTTGTTTTGGTCTAACTGAGTGTTTTGCAAACATGTTTCATTTTATTCTGATACTTTTTCAAGTTAAATATATGCATTTTAAATTTAGTAACATGCTTATTTTTCAGAAGTTTTGTGGAACTGGAGAATCTTCCTTCCTTTTTTCATTCTTTAAAAATCCACACATTTTTTTTATTTTAAGGGGAAAAGAAAAACAATAGATAAGACATTAAAATGATACACAATTTTTTAAAAAAGATAATCATTCCATAATGATTGCTCTATTGCACTTTTCTGTCTTCAGTACAGTTGCTGAAGTTACCATATATAATCATGTAAAATTGTTTAAAGTAAAAATTTTGAGCATTAACTGTTCCCTTTAAAAAACAATAGAAGGGCCAGACAAATAGCTCAGTGGATTGAAAAGCCTATGTAGGGAGACATAGGAGCTGGGGAGTTCAATCCTCCAGCCTGTTTTGTCAGCCCGGCCCCCGAGGCACACTGAGACAGCAATTGAGATTGGGTGTGGTGGTACGCACCTGTAATCCCAGCTCTTGGGAGGCTGTAAACAGGAGGATCACTACAAGTACAATCTATGCAGTGAGACCCTGAACACTCTTTACAGCCTGTCATAAAAATATAAAATATTAGATATTAGTATAATCATCTCAGCTATCCTGTGCGTATATATACACACCTTTTTCTTTCCTTTTTTCCCCTTCTTTTTTCCTTTCCCTCATCGCAATTGTTTATTCCTTTGCACAGCTTCTTCTTTCTGTATTTATTTTTTTATGTTTTAAAGATAGTACCAATAAGAATTAAAACAGAAAAACCTACAAGTGCTACAGAATCTCACTTAACAAAGTAATACGAATTTCACAATACGTGCATGGAAAGAAGCAGTCAATGCTTTAACTTGTTTATTTTCCTTTTTTTAATTTTTGTACTTTTTCTCTTCTTAATTTCTTGTACTCCTCTTTATTTTCCCGTTTTCTTTCAATTTTACATACATATATTTGGTAATATGAATAACTGGTTGGAAGATAATCTTTTCTTACCATAAATAATAGAGTAATTTGCAAAATTCAATTTCTTTTTTTTTTGGGGGGGGAACTGGGGATTGAACTCAGGCCCATGCACTTGCCAGGGAAGTGCTTACTCCACTGAGCCATCTCTCCAGCCCCTTAATTTCATTTTACATATTTTATTTTAAAAGTAGCTATAGTGTTTGAAAAATTGGTCTTGTACATGAAAGGTTCCTATAAATAAAATTTATGTTTAAATTGTATTTACATTGCTTCTTAATGTCATAATGTGAAAACAATATTGATCTTGGTAATAATTCTGTTTAATAACATGATAGGTGACTGTTACAGTATGCATTATCAAATGTGTTAAGCATTTCTATTAAATATTTCTAATAATTTGTCAAAAATGAAGATGCTGAGCAAAGCTATCATCACTTTTGCACTTAGGGTCACAAAACTATCTGTTATCAAGTTATTAAATCACTTGGACCACATTAAAATAGTGAAGGATTATTGACACATGAAGAAAGTGTCTTTTTTTTGTTTTAAACTCGGAATCACGCTCAGAACCTTGTGTTTGCCAGCAGCTGTTCAAGCTGATGAGCTTGCCCTCTCTGATTCACAAAATGAAACTCAAGGAAATCAAAAGAGACATTCTGCATGTGTTCTCTGGAGCAACAAATTGCATTATTCCTTTTCTGCTTATAACCTAATCACGTTAAAAACATGTTGAGATATTTTGTCAAGAAAAGGTGGCAAGAAAAAGCCAAGAAATGGCTGAAAAAGTGGTATTTTCAGTCATTTGCAACTAGTTTATCTCCACTCAAATTAGGCCTATGCATGGAGTTCAATTGTAGTATATAAATGTTTTTTGTTAGTTTTAAGCAAAGAACAAGATTGTATTTTAATTAATAACAAACATCCTGAGGAATAATATATATCAGATTTCCAAGAATCTGCATTTGCTCTATGCTTTCTTCACAGTGGAATGCTTGTCATTTCATCTTTCCTCTAGCTGTAATTTTGCAGGATGTGGAAACAAACACTCAGTTGACCTGTCTCCAAGTTTTATGCTTTTATTATACATGTTATAATATTCAGATTAAACCAGCTTTCACCTGAGAGTCTACCTGAGATACAGTTGACTACAAAAGGTAAGTTAACTTGTTAAAATATCTAAAGACAAGGAATGAGGTAATGCTTCTTGAGCTAGCAATTGGTACCACAGTTTCATAGAAGCACTGCCTTATTCTACACATTTCCTACCCACTCTAGATATCTGTGTAGCATTCCAGTGGAGACTCCTACTTAACTAGCTGGAAAGACTATGATTTCTGAATGTACGAATTTAATTCCGTCTAGATGGAATCGTGGTAAAGGAAAGATTTGAAACACTGCCTTGTATTCCATACAGTGATTAGAATGAAGATGGATAATAATAAATGTTGGTAGAATTTATTAAGAAGGGAATGGAATGTTCAGACACTGCTGATGGGAATGTAAAATCTTATAGCCATTTTGGAATACAATCTGCCAGTTTCTCAAAATGGTAAAATATAAGAGATATTCATTCTTTGCCTAGAAACATAATGAAGAGTAATGAAAACACATAAATACAAAACTTGTACATGAATGTTCCAAAGAGCTTCACTGATCATGATCAAAAAGAATAGATAGTTCAAGTTTCTACCTACCAATAATTGGATAAGTAAGGTATATCCTACAATTGAATGTCATTCAACCATGAAACAGAAGTTATAGATCATAAATGAATTTTGAAAACATAATTTTACATCAAAGAAGTCAACTTCAGAGGATCACTTATTGAATGATTTAATTTAAAGTCTATGTATTGTAGAGTGATATTTATATAAATGATCAGAACGTGTAAATATATAGACAAAGAGTAGATTACTGATTGTCTTGGGCTGCTTTGGATAGTTTTCTCTTTGGAGATGATTTGTAAACAGATCTGAAATGAGTTGCAGTGACGGTTGCAACATATGTAGATACACCAACTCCCACTGTATCAGTTACTCTTCTCTCGCTGTTGGAACAAATACCCAACACTCAAAATGAGGGAAGGAAATGTTTCTTTATCTCACAGTTACTGGAGGTTTCAAGACACTGGAGGAGAGTCCGGGGCGTTGCTGTATCCAGGATGACCCTCTCCACACCTCTGAGGGAGTCTGCTGGCTGAGGGGTAGGCAGGGAGGGCTATCAGTTTAAAGGTTCACACCTCTCTGGCCTCACCTCTCAAGTTCTGCCCTGCTCCAATGTCCTGACCCTCAAGCCACACACTACTCCTCAAGCAGCAACTGCCCCACGATTTACATGAGACTTTGGGGGACAACTAGATAGAAACCATAACCCTGGACCCCCAATGTCTCATGCACATCCCTTTCTGCAAAAGGCATTTTAGTCTATATCTAAGAGTTATCAAAGTCCCAACAGTTTCAGCATTGCTGAAAAGTCCAAGTCCCAAGTCTCCTCCAAGTTCCAAGGCAAACTCTCAGCTGTGACTCCCTCTACAAATCTACAAATGAAAAGTTGAATACATCCAACATTCAAAGGCACAATATAAACATTGCCGTTCCAAAAGGTATACACAGAAGGATACAAACCACTAGGGCCAAAACAAGTTCAAAATCCAGCAGGGCAAACATTCAGTCCTATGGTCCCATGTGGAAATCCAAAACAATCAGTGGCAAATTGTGAGCTCCATGTGGCTCCACTCTTATGGCACTTCTGGTGGTGGTAGCTCCCATGGCTTCTCTCTTAGGCTGGCTTTGCTCCCTCTTTGCAGTTTCCCTTTGATGGTCCACATTCCTGGATTTTTCAAATTTCTGGGGTTTCACTGAGTAGGCTTCTCACCCACAGCTTCACACACTGCCTTCTCAGGAGCACACTGCCTGGCCTCCCAGGCTTTCTTCTGAAATCTAGGTGGAAGCCTTCTTCAGAACTCCTGCATTCTGCAGGCACCTAAAACCAGCACCATGCAGATGATGCCAAGGTCTACTGCCAGCTGGAGCAGCAGCCAGGCTTTCCTCTCTCTTAACTGTAGGGGTTGAGTGCCTAGATTGTGTATCACTCTGACCTTGATTCCAAGGAATAAATTCTCCATGTCAGTGCCTTTCTAGAATCTGGTATGGCTGCTGCCTCCATTCTCCTACCTGGTGTGGCCACCACCTCCATTCTGGAACATTGGGCTCTGTAGATTTCTCCTCTAAACAAAGTCCCTCACCCTTGAAATTCTAAGGCTGCAAAAGGCAAGAACCAATCACCTCCTGTGATGCCATAAGGACATCATTTTTACTCTCCTGTTCATCCTGGGCAACAGAGATTTCAGCTCTATCTTTGCATTCCACAGCTTCATTGCAGCTTCCTTTCTGGCCAAAGTCAAAACATTTTAGATCATTCTGTTCAGATCTTTTCTCATCATTCTCAACACAAATCTGTCTAAGAGCCCTCAATAATAAACATGCCACTGACTCAATATTTGACTCCTTTGAGATTTCCTTTGAAAGATTAATCAGTACTCCATGTTTAATCACAGTCTGAGGCAAAGTCTCTGGACATGGGAAAAATTAAGACAAACTTTATGTCAAGCCAAAACAAATGTTCTGGAGTCCAGCAACAAATATAATCCTTCTTCCCAGCAGAAACCTCCCCAGCCTGGTCTTCACAGGCAAGTTTTCTATCAGTCTTCTGCTCTGAGCTCTGACCAGAATCTTCTCTACAGAACAACCAAAGCTTGTAGTTTGCTTGTAGACTATATCTCCAAACCTTTCCTATCTCTGCTCATAAGCCATTCCCAAAAGCTTGTAATCCACATGGTCTGGTTTAGCCATAGCAACTATCCCACTTGTGGTACAAAATTATGTATTAGTTACATTTCTTTTGTTACTGGAGGTTTTAAGACACTGGGGCATTGCTATGTCCAAGATGAATCTATCCACACCTTCTAGGGAGTTTGCTGGCTGTTGGGGGGAAAGGGAAGGGCAGGCTGTCAGTTCAAAGGTTTGCACCTCTATGGCCCCGCCCTTCAAGCCCCTCCCTGGTCCTCTGGCCCCAACCCTTGAGCCACACACTCCTCCTCAACCAGTGACCACCCCATGATTTACACGAGGCTTTTGGAAAACAACTAAATACAAACCATAACACCCATTAAGCTATCATGCTATAGAATTTGAGTTGTGTAGTATGTCAATACAGCTATATTAAGAAAAAGGATATCTGTTTCATTTTCTATAGTTCCAAAGATGTACAGAAAAACATTATAATTTTACATATTGGGGGGATGATCAATACTATTCTAGGGACTCTTTTTTGGCCTGATAGTGCAGAAAACCAATGAACATCTGAATCTTAAAGATCTCACATAGTTTTATTCTCAGAGTTACATCTTTTCTCCTTTTTGTTTCCCTATACTGTAGCACCTATACTTAATATGTTCCTCTCCTGTCCAACTTTTATTACCAAGAAGGAACAATAAGGTTGTTTCAATTAAGTTTTAAAACCAACAGCTCCAGAATTTCATGTAAAATACAGAATTTAAATTGTTTGATAAATAGTTATTAAATAATGATTGTTTTTATGATTTGGTACAGGGTCTCATTATGCAAGCCAGACTCATAGTGATCCTGCTGTTTTCAGCTTCCCCAGCACTGAGATTACAGGGTGATACCACGCACAGTATAGGTTGCCCGCTCAGCACAACCAGTGGCAGTGCAGGTGCAGCATGTGGTTCTGGGAAT
>NW_004524594.1:9899689-9900508 GCF_000260255.1 Octodon degus
GGAGTGATCTTCCTGTTTTCAGCCTCCCAAGCGCTTGGATTACAGGTGCGTGCCACCTC
The DNA here is from genome assembly GCF_000260255.1 of Octodon degus. NCBI lineage: Eukaryota > Metazoa > Chordata > Mammalia > Rodentia > Octodontidae > Octodon > Octodon degus. The sequence goes on from NW_004524594.1 coordinate 9,899,749, forward strand.
GCCCAGTCACAATCCAGTCTCAGCGCGCCCCAGGGGGCGGGGCCAGAACAGCAGGCTGGGCATCGAAACCAGGCAGCTGGGCTCCACCTAAGCAGGTGCTTTAGTCTGCTGAGCTGTCGGGCCTGTTCTAGTGTAAAGATATTTCAGTGTGAGGAAAGACCAGTTATGGTGTTTTATGGAAATCTTGGTGGCATATCTCCTGGATTTACTGTATCTTCCATGTGACTTAAACACATTCTAGATAGCATATTTTATAAAGGTTAATATAACCAGAGTCCATAGAAATTCATATTTTCAGAATAGTATATTAAAATGAGAGATCACTGTACAGCAATTGAATATGAATTTAAAAATATTACAATATAGTACACCAATTACCTTTTGCCATGTAACAAACCTCATTGAAATGTAATAACTTAAATCATTAACTTTTAAAGTCAGAATTTGACATGATACCAATTGGGAGTAGGATCAGTTGGTTCACTGTTGGGTTCCAAGTCAAGATCAGCTAACATACTTGCACTCATTTGCAATGTGATATGATTTATTACATGTTGCAGGTATGCTTTATCTTGGTGTCAATAAGAATTCTAGAACAACACCTCACGTCACTTTCTACCCAGCAATTAAGTTCTGGAAGGGTGTAAATATCAGTGAGTGAGTAAATTCTTGTGCACACACAGTTTTCCAAACTTCACTTACTTCATGTTTCCTAGTAGGTAACTGGCTATAGGTATTCATAAAGAAATTTCATATTGAA
>NW_004524594.1:9900608-9902162 GCF_000260255.1 Octodon degus
ACTGGGGCATTGCTATGTCCAAGATGAATCTATCCACACCTTCTAGGGAGTTTGCTGGCTGTTGGGGGGAAAGGGAAGGGCAGGCTGTCAGTTCAAAGGTTTGCACCTCTATGGCCCCGCCCTTCAAGCCCCTCCCTGGTCCTCTGGCCCCAACCCTTGAGCCACACACTCCTCCTCAACCAGTGACCACCCCATGATTTACACGAGGCTTTTGGAAAACAACTAAATACAAACCATAACACCCATTAAGCTATCATGATATAGAATTTGAGTTGTGTAGTATGTCAATACAGCTATATTAAGAAAAAGGATATCTGTTTCATTTTCTATAGTTCCAAAGATGTACAGAAAAACATTATAATTTTACATATTGGGGGGATGATCAATACTATTCTAGGGACTCTTTTTTGGCCTGATAGTGCAGAAAACCAATGAACATCTGAATCTTAAAGATCTCACATAGTTTTATTCTCAGAGTTACATCTTTTCTCCTTTTTGTTTCCCTATACTGTAGCACCTATACTTAATATGTTCCTCTCCTGTCCAACTTTTATTACCAAGAAGGAACAATAAGGTTGTTTCAATTAAGTTTTAAAACCAACAGCTCCAGAATTTCATGTAAAATACAGAATTTAAATTGTTTGATAAATAGTTATTAAATAATGATTGTTTTTATGATTTGGTACAGGGTCTCATTATGCAAGCCAGACTCATAGTGATCCTGCTGTTTTCAGCTTCCCCAGCACTGAGATTACAGGGTGATACCACGCACAGTATAGGTTGCCCGCTCAGCACAACCAGTGGCAGTGCAGGTGCAGCATGTGGTTCTGGGAATCGAACCCTGATCCCTGCACTTGCCTAAGCATGTGCTTAGTCTGCTGAGATACCTTGCATCCCTAAATAAATTATTCAGGAAAAGTTATCATAAGCAAAGCCCAAAATAAATTATTTAGAAAAATTATGATAAGCAACATTTCTAGTAAATCTAGACATAAACTCCACACACATAAACTATAAAATTGAATGAATTTCTATTCAATTTTTAAAGAAATAACCTTCATTATCCTCTTTTCCTTTTCATCAAGTCAAGATGCAATTAACATACTGTCTCATGATGACAGTTCTTGTTGAAAAGTAGGACAGTTCTGTTTTACAGAAAATGAAGTTCATTATAATCAAGAGGGTATTTTAGATCCTCTCTCAGGGCTCATTCAATGGATGATGGATGTAACTCCCAATAAGCTCTGCAGAAGAGCACATAATTGGATTAGTTTGTGATTAAGTAGAACCTTTGCTCATAGATTTGTAAAATGAAATACAAACACAGAAAAAAGGAAAAAGTACAGTAAGGATGGAAGAAAGGAAAGAAAGAAGAAAGGGAGAAAAAAATGCAAGGAAAGAGAGAGTGAGAGTGGAAGGAGCCTTGTAGATGCAGAAATTGTGAGCTAAATACAGGAAAGTGCGAGGTAAATGCAAATGAAGGCCAGGTGCTTCTGGCTCACGAGAGATGCTTATGAATGAGTATTTTTTGTTTCTTCATTATGTTATTAAGGT
>NW_004524594.1:9903239-9914369 GCF_000260255.1 Octodon degus
ATTCTTGTGCACACACAGTTTTCCAAACTTCACTTACTTCATGTTTCCTAGTAGGTAACTGGCTATAGGTATTCATAAAGAAATTTCATATTGAATGGGTGGAAATTCTAAGTCAATCATTAAAAAGGAAATTGTAGATATGTTTTACAATTTACTCAAATTCTGATAAAATTCATACAACAGGGCAAATGAGGACAGTGAAGTGGTTGTTCTCATTCTGAGATACATGAGGGCCATTTCAGCATTGATGTGGGAGCTAAGTCCTAAACTGGTAAGAGAAAATATTATGTGCTTATGTCCAGAACCAATATTTTCCTTCTGCAACTTTTTTCTGCTTTTACTGTCAATCTTATAATCTATTTTAAGAAAATTAGTACTAAAATTTAAATTTCTCAAATTTACTCACAGATTTCAATATTTCCATTATTCTTTATGGTTTTGAAATACTTCTTTTTGCCTTCCCTGGCAGTCATGGCTTCTTTTCAATATACTATCTGTATTTGGAGTCTTAAAACTTTATCTTTGAGACTGGGTGTGGTGCTATGGACCTGTAATCCCAGCACTTGGAAGGCTAAAACAGGAGGATCAGTATTAGTCCAATCTGTGTAGCAAGACCCCGTACTAAATGCATAAAAAACTTTAATTTTAGAGTTTTCAAAAATCAGTTACATTTTTGTACACATATACACATACATGCCCACTTGCTTCACTGTGTATAACATTCCTAAAATGGACACAAATGAAAATATTAATTATGATCACCAATGAGAAATGGACAGGTGAGTGGGACAGAGGGAGAAAGAGAGAGAGAGAGTGATGGAGTGAGAGAAATGGAGAATGAAAAATCACCCATGCTTTCTGCTTTTTGCTGTTTCCTTTGATTCTGATATAATTTAAAAGTTACACACATATTTTTAGAACTGCAAAAATCCTTTGTCTTTTTTTCCCAGATGACAACTGATTTTGTGCCAGGTATCTAAGTGTATTTACCACATGTCTATAAAACTGAGTGACCAGAAATAGGGCAGTTTCATTCGTTCACAACTCCCTGGCCAAAAGTTTTTTTGGGGGGTTCAGTAAGGACATATTTCTCTTGTTCTAGAAGCCGTTCAAGTAGTTCTGATACTTCAGATTTTCTCAGTTGGCCTCATCTGCCTGTCTCCTGTCAGGCTCTGACATTGGCTGAGCTATGTGTCTCCAGAAGTGTGTCAGGGACTCATTACATGGTAAGGCTTTCTTCCAAGAAGATGAAAGTTGAATCTCTGCAGTGTCTTCCACGTGGAGTGTGAACTAAATCTATTTTCCATATTATTTCTAATTACCTAACTTGTCTTCGCTCAGACCTTTTCTCTTTAATTTTCTTAGTCAAGTTGTTTTGTTACCTATATGTCTCATCTTAAAAGTCCACATAGAGGAAGTAGCCTACCGATGCCTCTGAGCATTTCTAAGGGATGGATCTCACTCCCTGGCCCTCCTCCTCTCTGCATTTCTTTCTCTTTGAGTCTCTGCAGAGGAAGTAAGTTATAAACATTGACTAGCTAAAATGATTCATCCTGTGAATATATTCAGTAACCATTCCATAAGAAAAAATAAAGCAATAAACAAAGTTTTTTTTTCACTTTTATTAGTACTTGTTTGCAGTTCATAATGATTGCATTCACTATAGGGAATTGGTACATGTACATAACTCATTTCAATTATGTTCTCACCCATCTATCCACTTACCTTTTCTTCCCCCAAAAATCAGATTCTTTCATTGACCTTATAATACCTACACATTGAAAGCCAGACTAGTCAGCCAAAGAACATATAAACACATATGACAATTTAGTAATTCAAGGTACACATCTAGTCCCACCAACAATTCAGAAATGAAGCTTTCTCCCAGCATTTGTTGAGATCTTTGATCCATTTTGATATTATCTTAGTGACTGGTGAGACACAGGGTTTAAGTTCAACTTTTGGCATGTGGTTACCCAATTTTTTCCGACAACATTCAATCAAGAGGCTATTTTTCCTACAGTGAATGTATGGGAGCCCTTTATCATAGGAAGCATAGGCAAGTGTTAGTGGAATTGTTAGTGTCTTGTATTCTGTCCCACTGATGCACAAGTCTGTTTGCCAATATCATGTTGTTTTGTCACTTACCTTTGTAGTATAAGTAGAAATATATTTTTATGCTCCACTGTCTTCCCCTTGTTGTCCAGAATTGCTTTTGCTGTTTAGATCTCATCTGTTCCTACATTAATTTTACAACTTTTTTCTGTAAGGAATTTTATGGGCATTTAGTGCGAGACTACATCTTAATCCATAAACAGTGGGATGTATAGTCATTTTGGCTATATCGTTTCTGGCTAGCAAGCAACAGGTGATATCTTTCCATTTTCTGATATCCTCTCTAATTACCCTCTTCAGAGAACTATAGTTTTCATTGTGGGATTTTTCAATTTCTTGATTAAGCTTGTTCCTAAATATTTTATATTTGTTGAAGCAAATGTGAAGGACATTGATTTCCTGATTTATCTTGTGATGAGTAGGCTATTTTTGTACAGAAACACTACTGTTTTCTGTGCTGACATTGTATCCTGATACACTGCCATAAACGGATATTAGTTCCAAATGTCTTTGGGTAGTGTTTTGGGCCATCTTTGTAGAGAATCATTCATCAGCAAGTAATGATAGTTGACTTCCTTCTTCCCTATCAATAATCCTTTCATTTTTTATCTTATATTCCCTGCTAATATTTCTAGAAGTCAATTGAACACAAGTGGTGATAGCAGAAATCCTTGCTTTGTTCCTGATTTTAGATGGAAAGATGTTCACGTCTTTCCATTTAGTAAGTTGTTAGCTCAAACTTTGTCATAGATGGCTTTTATCCAATTAAGGTAGGCCTTCTATTCCTATTTTCTATAGTTTTTTTTTTTGTTTCATCATGAGTATATATTGAATTGTCTCAAGTCATTTTTTCTGTGTTGACTGAGATGATCATATGAATGCTGTCCTTCTTTCCGTTTACCAGATGTATAGCATTCATTGATTTGCACATGTTGAACCAGTCCTAGATCTCTGGAATGAATTCTACTAGGTCATAGTATCTGATTTCTTTCATGATTTTCTGCACTGTTTGTCAGTATCTTCTTCAATATTTTTTTTTGTGTGTTCATTAAAGGCATTGGTTGGTACTTCTCTTTTTTGATTGCATTGTTTTCTGGTTGAGGAATCAGGGTAATACTTGCTTCAGGAATGACTTTGAAAGTACTGCTTTCTTTTCAGTTTCATGAAAAAGTTTTATGAGTAGTGGGACTACAGCTTCTCTAATGTTTTTAATAATTCAGCAATGAATCTAGGAGGATCTGGGAATTTTTGGTTGTAGTTTTTTATTACTTCTTGAATTTCACTGAACAACATTGCTTTATTGTCTATATATTTTCTTGGACCAGCTTTGATAGTTAATATTGTCTAGGAATTTATCATTTTATCTGAAATTTCAAACAATGTCAATAAATAAAAAAAGGAATATACATGGAGGGATAAGTTGCTAAGGGCAGAAATTGATGAAATTGAGATAAAAAAGTCAATACAAAGAGCCAATGAATTAAAGAGCTGGTTCTTTGAAAATTAAACAAAATAGACAAGCTTCCAGCAAATCTTATGAAAATACTCAAATATATGCAATTAGAAATGAAAAAAAATGGAATTACAACAAATCCTGGTGAAAATCACAAGAATATCAGTAAAAATTTTGAGAATTTGTACTATAATAAAGAACAAGATACAGCATGGAATTATAAAATCATAAAAAGGCAATAATTTGATTCAATTGGAAACCCAAAATATAGTATCATTATAGTACAACAAGAAGAGAAAAGAGAATGGCTTTACTTTTGAACCTAAAATACAAATTATAAATATAAATTTTCTAATATACACTAAGTAGCCAACTTTCAATTCACATTTTGTTTCCCTGACGCTCTCACCAACTGGAAATGTCCCAAGAATTGTCCATCCAGAAGGAAATTACAGACGTGACTGTAAAGGTGAAGTTTTACTGCTGCAGTAATACTCCTGCAAAGCAGATACTCATGCCTGGGTGATGGCGCAGGCTTGTGCAGTTTGAGAACCTGCGCATTCACAACCAGCAGGCTTTCAGCCAGCCAAACCATCATTCTCATTTCCTCCTTTCATTTTGGAAAGGATACTGTGGAGAAGAAGAGTCTGATTTGATGATTGAGCATGATAAAATAGGCCAGGGTTAATAGGCCTAGTTGTACAAATTTACTGGGTTTTTTTGGGTGGGGGATTATTTTTATTTTTTATTTTAGGGAAGGGTCTAAGAGTGTTCAGAGTCTCACTACTAGATTGGATTCATAGTGATCCTCCTGGTTACAGCCTCCCAAGTGCTGGGATTACAGGTGCATACCACCACCCCAGTCTCAATTGCCATCTCTGCTAGCCTCGGGGACGAGGCCGGCACAACAGACCCCTGGGATTGAACCCCCTGTCCTTGTGCCTGCTTGCAGGCTTTTTAATCTGCTGAGCTATCTGGAAAAAAACATGTATTGCTTTTTAAAGGATTTTAGGTAATGAGATCTAGTAAGTATTATATCATTATGGGGTTGGCTTTTGCTGTATGACCCTTAAATGCAATTTTAGATAACACAGAGATCTGCAAATTGTATTGTTCTTTAATTCTTTAATTTAATGTCTTCTTATATACATGGGTTTCTAGGCAAAAAAGAGAAAATTATTTTTATTATGTGCAGGCAATAAAATTAGTAATATTTAAAATAATACTGAGATATCATTAATCCTGTACTACATTTTAGGAATGAGCAAAATCAAATAAAAATCAACTTTAATTTCTTAAGCCTAATTTGAATTAGCTTTCAGAATTTCATACTTATTTTTACAAATAAAATATCCACTATTAGAGTACAATAGTACAATGCTTATTCTTTAAATTTAAAATTAGAAAACATTTCTTACTTATTAGTTTTCAAACGCTATATAACTGAATACAAAATATATCATTTTTATAGCTGGTTACCAATATTTTTCTATAATAACATGGCTTACAAAAATGATAGGTGTGACATACTGCCAGCATCTTAGGGGTTCATTACAGCTTCAATTTTTCAGGGTAGGAGACGAAGTATAGAGATAAAAGATAGTATGAAATGAGAAGAAAATAGCCTCGTAGCTTATTTGATATATAGTCCCTTAATAGGCAGCATTTTTCACACATCTTCTTTTGCACAATGAGTGGGCAGTGCACTATTAACTATGACCTATGGATTCTGATTTCTAAAATTTCACTATTTCCTCTTCGTTAAGTAGGAAAAAGCTGGATATTCTATGATTTGTGGCTTTCTCATTTGTAGTAGGTTTAATTTCTTGAAATGTATTTCCGTAGGCTAAAATTTTGGACTAAAAATAAAAGCTTTCCTTCCTCTGCACTTTCTATTTTGAGTTACATCATTATTTTGAATTTCTGTATTAATTATAGTTTCTTTCCTCAACTTTAATGAATAAATTAATATCTGATAACTACGTGGAACTATGTACATTTATTATATAATTTTCTAATACAGCAGGTAAACTTGAAGCTTGGAATATTTTATACTACTGCCTTTAGGAACAGAGCATATAATTTCCTCATCAAAGAGAAAATGCATAGAATTTTTTCACAAAATGTTGATTAAATATGGGCAGAAATGGTTATTTGTGCGTGGATGCCTGTAGTATTCTGGGGGACTCACGAGTGACATGGGATAGAAGCTAGACCGGGACCTGGTGTCTGTTAAATAGAGAATAAAATAATTGACCTTAAAATGAAATCAACAGAAATTATTAAATGTGAGAAACAGGATTTGGGTAGGTAGGTTGGAGGTCTGAGCACCTGTCTGGTAAGCGCAAGGCCCTGGTTTCGAGCCACAGTACCACATGACGTGCCAGCCACGCCCCCATGGAAACCGGGCGTGGTGGCACACACCTGTAATTCCAGTGCTGGGGAGGAAGAGACAGGAGGATGGTGATGAGTCCAAACTGCATTGGGAGACCATCCCAAATAAATAAATAAATAAATCTTAGAACAAATTAAAAATAAAAATAAATGTGGAAAAATACACAGCAAAACTTCTTATCCCCATGCTAGTTGAAAACAGTATACAGTAAAAATAAAAATAAAATATCAAAAACTGTGAATCTAATCCCTTTGTTTCATCAACTTTAATTGAGTTTGGTCACACTCAGGGAAGAAAGATGTGACTGAAACTCATTATGAGAAGTTACTCTGTCAGCTGTAATGGTCTCATGTCACTTTCAAATCTGATGGCATAGTAAGCACAGGGTTACAACAGCCTTAAAATTCTAAGCTCCCTTCTGATAGAGGAGGAAAGGGACTTCCGGTTAGAGCTTCACGCTCATTGCGTCATTGGGGAAATGGTGTTCCATGACAGACCTTTCCCTCAAGCCAAGCCATTTCTTAATCTTAAGTGAAAATGGTGTATTTCACATGCACCAATGTCAATATGGTTCCTATTTTTCTTACAAATGCAATAAACATTATACGGACTTAATATCTTTTTTTTTTTAGAGATTAATACTTGAAGAATGACTGATTCCAGAACACTAAAATGTACCTTTGAAATTCATTCATCTTATTAATCTCATTTTTATTGGGACATGTGTTCTGTACATAAAGATTATATTCATTGTGGAGTTTGAAACCTGTGTGTAACACATCATTCTTTTTTAATCTCTTTCTTAATGTGTTTCTCTTCTCTACCCTCCTCTTGCTCCCCAATGTCATAGACCCCCTTCCTTTCAGCCATTGTTCTACCTCCCTCTCTCCTATTATCTCTCTGTAGTGTTGCCTTGTTTGTTTATGGTCTTTTTTTATTTTGCTCTATTTTTTTTAGTTGCATTGTTTTCTAGAGGAGGTTTATTTTTTTGTTTTGTTTTTGGTGCTGAGGACTGAAACCAGGGCTTCCAGCTTGCTAGGCAAGCATTCTACTGCTGAGCCAAATCCCCAGCCTTTCTCTGTAATGTTGAAGACGATCTGCCACAAATAGAAGACTTTTTAGATAAGTATTGGTCCTCACAGAGATAGTAAATTCAGAGAAAAGAAAAGGTATTTCATTTTAAAGTGTCCCCTGAGAAAAATTAAATACGTTTCTCTTAGTGAACACTGTAATATAATAATGCATCTTCATTAATAATGGCAATATCTTGTTAATAACAATAATAACTGCATTTTTAAACTTCTAAAATTTGACCCTGAGATTTAAAGATGTCATTCCTGTGCTCCTTATTTTGTTCAAGCTTTCAACATAATATCTTGGTACAGTTTCTAAGTTAATTCCCAAAAGTGCCTCTTCTGTCTTCTTTAATCTTTGTCTTTCATCTTTAAGTGTAGCATCATTTTAGTTACATACTCTGACTTTCCAGGCTTGTCTTGCAAAGATGATTCTCTATATTGGCTTGAAATTCCCAACAAGACAGAAAAATAAATCTTGTGGTAATTTACTCCATTATTGTTATCACTGGAATGCATTTTTAAAACCTAAATCCAGAAGAGGTAAGACAAAATTTATTGCTATACTTTTGCTTTAGCATTGACTAATTGTTAGTTTTCTTTCAAATTTTTAGTGTTGTATACTTTAGAACTAGGTTAAATTTTGTGAGAAGAAAAGCAGGGTAGACTGATTTTGTGTGCAGATTTTCAGACAAAATCTGTGTTGCCTTGGCTGTATTACTTTTTCCAATAGCTTTAGCAGGGATGTAGTTACTTACTACACTATTTTCCTTATAAAGAGATTTGCAATTAAAGCATGTTCTGTTTCTCACAGATTGTACCTGGGTACGTTGGCCATCCATGCAGGGCAGTGCATATAACAGTAACTATTCTGATTCTTTCCCTACACTAAGTGTTTCTCTGTCAGGCAAGATAGCCAAAGACTGTTTATGACTTTGGTGGCAATTGTCCCACTATGCTTGGAAAGTGGTAGAAAGTTTACGGCAAAAATTAAAAAGTCTTTTGTTTTAGCTGCACTAGCTGTTAAAACACTTATCTTTCATAAGAGCTTTAGATATTATCCGAACTAGTTTGTTTTTAATTAATTAATTAATTTATTTATTTATTCATTTGATACAGGGCCTCATTATAGCTCAGGCTTGTAGTGATTCTCCTGTCTCAGCCTCCCCAGTTTTGGGATTACAGGCATGCACCACCATGCCCAGTTTCAGTGGCCAGCATGGCAGCATGGCATGCAATACTGGGTCATTATGTTTGCCAGGCAGGCGCTTAGACTGTTGAGCTATCTCTCTAGCCCTGAACTAACTTATTTTATTTGTACTTGCCTCAACAATCACTTTGAAGCTCGTATGTATAGTTTAGAACTTGAGTCCCCACACATTTACATTGTGTACACTTACAAGACAAAGTCCAGATTTACACTTACAAGGCAAACTCCAGATAAAATTCTTATAAAATATCTTTTACTTACTTTCAGACAAAACTTCTGAAGATGCTTTTGAATTTAACATGAAAATTCTTTCAAAAAATGAATGCTGTTCCTATTTTTTAATTAATTGTGTTTTGGTTTTTTTTTTTTTTTTTTTATAAATCCTTTGCAGTCTTTCCAAAACTTCCAAGATTAGGCACTTCACATATACATATTGAAAAGGAGAAATAAGACTAAATACATAAGCAATGAAAAGATACACCAAATGTTTAAATTAAACATTTTTTATGGGAAAAGACACATTGCTTTTAATTCCTCTCAGAATACATCCTCTTGATTCAACCACACTTACCTCATGGTTCTGAGACAATTGTTGAAATTTTCTTCTTTGTCTTAGTTGTGCTACCTATGAAAGCAGAATAAATTCGGAGTATCTCCTTTTCAGCATAATTTAGACTTTAGCTGACAACAGAAGTCACACAGTGGCAGATCCAGTAAATAAAGTGGGAAAGAACACACTATGATATATTTATTTGGCAGAAATTGCAGTAAATGTTTTGCATCCATTCAGGACATGAACACAAGAACATCACAACTAAAGACACTATCAAAACATGCCTTCTAGAACAGTTTTAGAACATGGCAAGATGATATTTGATTCCTGGGACAAAAAAAAAAAAAGGAAAGTGTTAAGAATGATGTATTACCAGAACTTATGGGATATAGTGAAGGCAGTCCTCAGAGCAAAATACATAACCAAAAATTCTGACATCAGGAAAACAGATAAGCACAAATAAAACTCTAAAGCTATATCTCAAGCTTGTAGAAAAAAAAAAAGAGCAAGTCAAGCACAAAGCCCAAAGTAGAGAGAAAATTATGGGGAGGAGATGAGATAATAATACAATGGAGATGGAGAAAACAACAGAAAGTGTTAATAAATCAAAGAATTGGTTCTTTGAAATAATAAATAAAATTGACAAATCCCAGCCAACCTTATCAACATAAGGAAAGGAAAAACTCAAATTCGTCCAATAAAGAATAAAAGGGTCAAATTACTACAGAGCCTGTGAAAATTCAGAAGATCATCAATACCTGCTTCAAAAATCTTGACTCCCATAGGATAGAAAGCAGATGAAACGGACAGATTCCTAGAAAAATATACATCACCAAAGCAGAATCCAACATATAAAAATTCTCCTTTAACCAATATCAGTTAATGAAAGTGAAATTGTATTTAAAACCTTACCAGCAAAGAAAAGCCCAGGCCTTGATGGATATACTGTTGAATTCTACAAGAAATTTTTAGAAAGATTAATGCTAATATGCTTGAAGGTCATCAAAGAAATTGAAAAGAAAGCAATTTTCCCTAACACATTCCTGGATTACAGTATTACCTTGATGCCATAATCAGAAAAAGACCCAACCAAAAAAGAGAGCTACAGGTCAAATTCCTTAAAAAACATAGATGAAAAATGCTCAATAAGATACTAACAAATAGAATGAAGCAAACCAACAAGATTACAGACAATAACCGAATGGGATTCATTTCACTCAGAATACTCATATCGATAAATGCAATACACCATATGAATAGAGCCAAAGACAAGAGCCACATGATCATCTCAATTGATACAGAAAAGCTTTTGATGAAGCTTAATACTCATTCAGGATAGAAAAACAACCTACAGAAACTCAAACTGTTGGCCTTTACCTCATTCTGATAAAGGCCATGTATGACAAATCAATAGCCAACATCATACTAAATAGATAGAAGCTGAAATCTTTCAATCTAAAATCAGGAAGAATTCAAGAATGTGTAGTTTCATCACTTCTTTTCAACATATTTCTGGAAACATTAAGAGCAAGTAGACAAGAGAGAGAAGTAAAAGGAATAAGGGTAGAAAAAGAAGTTGAATTATCACTATTCACAGATGTCATGATACTCTACCTAGGGAATCCCAAAAACTCCACCAAATAATTTTATATTTAATAACCCAATTCAATGGCATAGCTGGATTAAAAAGTCAACACTCAAAAATCAATAACATTCTTGTACGCAAAAAATAAACTCACTGAGAGAGAAATTAGGGGAAATATAAACTTCACAATAGGATCCAAATAAAGTGAAATATTTAGAAAACAATCTAACAGAGGAAGTTAAGGATCCATACATTAAAAATTACAGTACTATGAAAAGAGATCAAAGAGGATTTCAGAAAATCTCAAGCTATTTCTTCCTCATGTATAGGAAGAAACAACAATTTCATTGGCCATACTCCCAAACCTGATATATATATAAATTGAAAAGAAATCTCAATCAAATATCATTACCATACCTCATATATCTAGAGAAAACATTCCTGAAATTAATCTGGGCTGAGAAGAGACCAAGAATAACAAAGGCAATCCTGAGTAACAAAGGCAATGCAGGAGGGATCGCAATCCATGACTTGGAATTACACTACAAGGCTCCTGTGATAAAAATCTGTGTGATTCTGGCAATGACTGACTAACTAACTAACTAACTAACTAACTAACTAACTAAATAAATAAATAAATAAATAAATAAATACAACAGACCTGAAGAGCAAAGGAACAGATTAGAAGATGGAGACAAAATTACCAACAAAATCTGACTCTTTATCCTTGAGCAGAAGCCAAAAAT
>NW_004524594.1:9914559-9918369 GCF_000260255.1 Octodon degus
TTGATAAGCAAAACCAAAACTGCGCAAGAAGTACTTCAAAAAAATCAACAACTGAGATCTCATCTTATTAAAAAGTTTTGAGTGTCCAAAGAAATTACCCACAGAATAGAAAAAAAAAAAAAAACTCACAAATTTAGAATAAAAATTTAACCAGCTCGCCTTTGAACAAAGGACTTCTGTTGAGAACCTATAAAGAACTAAAAAACAAAACAAAAGAAAAGAAAATCAGGTCCACAAAAGTAAAAGACGCAATCCAAACATAAGCTTCCGAGAATAATACAAACTTCTCAGATGAGGAAATATAAATGGAAAATATATATTTATACAAATATATATTAGAATATATATTTCAGTATCATTGGTCATTTGAGAAATGCAGATTAAAACAACACTGAGGTTCCGTCTCACACCAGAAAGAATGGCTTTTACCAAAAAATCAAATAATAACAGATGCTGATGAGGATGTGGTGAAAATTAAATCTTTCTCTCTTATTGGTGAGAGTGTACCCTAGATTGTAAACCCAACATTTCAATAATTCAAGTAATACTCATATCAAATTAATTGTCAAAATCAACTCTTATTTTCTATCAAAGCATAAAATACATGACACAATTATACAATTTATAGATTGTAAGAATTATACAATTTTATAATTCATAGATTTTAGGAATAAAGATAAATATGTTTTAATAGGTGTGTTTGTCCATATAATGAATACAGTCATCAAGATTTAGAATATTTTCACCTCATGATGTGCTGATAGTTTTTCCACTTCATGAGTTTTTCTTTTTACTGTTGATTATGCAAGGTTTTCCTACACAAAAACTTTATTTTGAGGTAGTCTTATTTGTCAATTTTGGTTTTATTGCTTGTCCTTTGAAAGTTATACCTTATAAATAATTTTTGAGACTATTATTAAAATATTTTCCCTTTATTTTGGCTTCCAGAAGTTTAGATATTAAGTTTAAATAGTTAGATCATTTTGAATAAACTTTCTGTTTATGGAGTAAGGTACCAATGAAGTTTCATTCTTTTGTATGTAGATTTTTTTTTCTTCCGGACTCTAATTATTCAAAAAAGCATCCTTTATCAAATGAATTATTAACACCCTTGCTGGAGTAGACTGTATGTATCAGTCTGTTTCTGATCCTCCCATTGTGTAATTCCACCTGTCATTGCCTTTATTACTCTGTGGTAAATACAAACAGTACATTGGTTAGACTTATGTTTGGGTGAATAGTTACTTGACTACTATATTTTGAAACCACCAAACTGTTTCTAAATATGTTATTTCGTTTAACATTTCTTACAGCAATAAATAAGACATCCAGTTTACTCACAGAGTCATCAGCATTTAGCATTTTATATTTTTATTTGATGTTAAATTAAATGAAAATATGTATAATGATATAATATGACTTTAATTTGTATTTTCCTAATGGGTATTTTTGAAATTTTAAATCTGTCTTTTTCACATGTGAATCTCTTTAGTGAAAATCTGTTTTTATATATTTTGCCCATTTCTCAGTTTAATGTTTCAATTATGTCTTTCAAATATTCTACATAAAAGTCCTCTTGATTTGCTTTATTTTAACATCTTTGTTCATGTTTCAAAATGTTTCCCTAATCACCAATTTTAAATATCTTCCTTTGTAGCCTAATGCTTTTATTTAGAAATTGTCTGCTGAGGACTGCTTGAGCTTCATATCATAGACTGATATATTTTATACTTATATTATTGTAATTTAAACAATTACATTTCAGCTCAGAGAATTATTATGTTTCTTATCTATGATTTAAGTATGATACTTAAAACCATTGATTGTTTGATACTTGTTTCTACTTAGGTTAAAGAAAATTCTTCAATGAACATATGATTTCAATCAGTTGGAATGTATTAAGGCTTATTTAATAAACTGAAATATGGTCTACCTTGATAAATGTTAAATACTTTTGGGATTAAGAATATTATATGCATATGAATAAGATATATATCATTTTACCATTGCTGTGAGTTTTCGATATGTCAATTAGGTCAAGTTGATTAATAGTTTGAGCTAAGTATTTTACTTTTGTATTGATTTTAATTGTTACTAAACTACAACTTATATAAATTAACAAATATATTTTAACATAAAGTTTGGTTGTTTTGATGAATATAAACACCCAAGTAATTAATGTCACATTTAAGATAAATACAACTTCCAAGATTTAAATTTCTTTCTTCACATCCTATTGTAAATATTCCAATCAGTTGACAACCGTAGGACACCATCAATCTGCTTTATATCCCTTTGGGTCAGTTTGTATCTTTCCAGAGTTTCAAATTAATGTTAGACTTTTCTTCTTCAGCTTTTAGTATGAATTTGTGTTTCATTTATGCATTAGAAGTCCCTTTATGATGGAATGTTCTACTAAATGGATATCATGATGTGGGTTTCCATTTAACTTTTGATAGAGAGTTGAGTTCTTTCTCCTTAAGGTTATTTTCACATTAAAACAGTGATACACAGCTGTCAATTAAGCTCTATGAAGAAATAAAAGACATTTTTTTCCTCTTGCTTAAATAGTGTGGTATGGAATTGCTAGGTAAATGTGATATGTATCTTTGAATTTTTAAGTTGTACATTATAGGTTCTTTTTGAGTTATTGCAAGACAATTCTATTATCAGAAAATTTATACACAGTTGTTCAATAAGTAGCCATTAGTCATACGTGATTATTTTGTGTATATTTATTTAGTTATTTATTTACTTACTTTTTTTCTTTTAGTACAGGATCTGCAGGGTCTACAGGGTTTCACTACAGATCAGACTCATAGCGATCCACTTGTGTTCTTCCTCCCAAGAGCTGGGATTACAGGCTCAGGCCACCACACTCAGTCTCAATTGCTGGCTCAGTGCACACCAGGGGTGGGGCTGGCACAGTGTGCCAGGGATCGAGCCCCAGCCACTGTGTCTACCTAATCAGGCACTTTAATCTGCTGAGCTGTTTGGCTGGCCCTTGTTTTAGTTTTAAGTTGTTAAAAAATTATACTACACACATAATAGCAACATATTTAAAAGTTTCTGAGTTTTTTAAACAAATAAAAATATGACAACTGCAAAATTAAATATATTTATAATTGAGTTCCTGGATAAATTAGCTGTATTTTTGTTCAAGAATCCCAGAAGTGACTATACTGCAGTGACTATACTAAACAGAAGAAATTATCAATAGAAATTGCATTGAGCATTGATGGCCTAGACAAGTAGGGTCTAGAACATTATTGACAGTTAATTAAAAAAAAACTGTAGGAAGATTTTCTCATTCTCTCAGGAGATACACTTGTGGTCAATACTTATTAAACCTTTAGTTATGTGAATATGAATTTTCAACTTATTTTCCTCAAAACAGAACAAGTTTTAAGTTATTAAAAACTAAGTCTTCACCTGTTAAGGACTGCTAATCATTCTTAATTGAAATCATGAATTTGGTAGTAGTTCATAGGAGAGATTTGAGCATACAGAAATTGGTCTATAGTGTGCTGAACACACCACATTCTAGCAATTGTACCTTCTATGCTGTTCCCTACAACACTGCAGAAAGGAGAAATTGTGTTCCACCTCCTTCTCACACTTCTATTTTCCTCTGCATTTATGAAAAATCTTTAAAGATATTACTTTTTGAATTTTAAAGCATATCATAGAGAAGGTATTAAGCGTGAGGGGAATAAAAATAAATATCTTTAATTTATCCTTAGATTTTTCAGATGAAATCTTTACGAGGTCATTCTAGGAATCTGAAATTTCATTTGAATAATTGATTTT
>NW_004524594.1:9918826-9924429 GCF_000260255.1 Octodon degus
ATCAAATATTTAACTAATTCTTAATATGCAAATTGGTGGTAATGCCTAATATTTACTGAGCATAATCCATCCATTGTGTGAATAGTTACAGTTTATTATTACTACAAATAGAAAATACTTCTGTACCTCAGCAACAATGACCACTGCTTTGTATTAAGAAGATCAATGTTTAGTGTTTGTAAATATTGTGAAGGTTAGAATTGACAATAAAGTAGCAGGATGGATTGTATTCCTCAAGTTATCTCAATTCTTTGGGCTTTCTTAATTTAAATGAGGCCCCCATGCCCATACTTGTATTTTTCAAGCCCAATATGTGACAGCAAAATTGTTGCCATACTCAGAAGGATTGTTTTTAGTCTGAATTCTGGCAGCTACTTGCTCAGAATCAAAGCCCTCAGTGTGGAAATTTTATCTAAGTGGAATAAAATCTACCCATTATTAAGCTTTTGTGAATTCATTAGAATTTGTAATCTCTCCATGTTTTTTGTCACTCAAAAATATTTTGGTCACATTTTTTCTTAGAATGAGATAGTAGACACAATAATTCTTTTCTTCCTTGAGTTTGCATGAACTGCAAGTGAAATTTTCTCAAAGCAGAACTGTTGATGGGCTCCATACCTAATGGAGGGCCACAAGAAGTTCGTGTGTTAATTTGTAAGGGCCTACAATTATTTTGCATTTATGTAGGTTGTAAATGTTTGGATTAATTCTGCTGATACACATGATGAATATAAGGACTAAGTAAGGGAAAAAGTAGTTTGGTAACAGGGCTAGCCAGAGCTTAACAACGACATGAAGGATTATAGAAATTATGCCTGTGTTTCAAAGTGAACATTTTAAATTTCAAAAGAAATGTAAATTCACTTTTCCATTTAATGCATTGTAGCTAGCCTTAGAGATATCAGAAGGAAAGGGTCCCTAAGGAGGGTCCTCCACACCCTATAGTGTGGAACGGCTGAACCAAGTTAGTTATGCTTTTAATTTCTAAAACTGACACAATGTATCAACAACCACTACAATCCACCCTTTGTCAAGTTGGCAACTATACTTTAAACCAGTATCCAGATATCAAGACATACTTATTCTTAACATTTTTCAAATTGGGCATTATAACACTGCCTTACAAATCCTTAAAAACCAGTATTAAGCCTATCAATTTTGTGTTACATCAGAGCTATAACATTTTGCCCCTGGACTCAGCAAAGACTCATACACATCCCTTTTTGCAAAAGGCATTTAGTCCATCTTCAGAATTGCCAAAGTACTACAGTTTCATCATTGCTGAAATATCCAAGTCCCAAGTCTCCTCCAAGATCTAAGGCAAACTGTAAACACCTGTACAAATGAAAAGTTAAGCACTTCCAACATTCAAAGGCACAAGTAATGCATTACCGTTACAAAGATGTACACCACAGAATGAAAGGCATTGAGAACAAAAAGTCTAAAATCACGTAGGGAAAACATTAATTTCTATAGTTTCATTTTCAACATCTGAGGTAATCTGTGGCAAATTGTGAGCTCTCTGTGGCTCCACTCTTATGACACTTCTGCTGGTTTTAGTTCCCATGAATTTTCTCTGGAGCTGGCTTTGCTTCCTTCTTTCACCTTCCCTCAGACAATCTATGCTTCTGGATTTTCAAAACATCTGAGTTCTCCAATGAATAGACCTCTCGTTCATAGCTTTACATAGCGCACTCTAAGGAGCACACTGCCTGGTCTCCCAGGTCTTCTGAAATTTAGGCATAGCCTTCTCAACCTCAAAATTCCTGAATTCTACATGTACCTAAAACTAATGCCACATGGATGATGCCAAGGTCTGATGCCAGGTGGAGTGGTAGACAGGTTTTCGTTTCTCTTTGCTGTAGGAGTGGAGTGTCTGGATTGTTGAGCACTCTGACTTTGATTCCAAGGAATAAATTCTCCATACTGGTGCCATTCTAAAACCTTGTATGGCTGCTTCCTCCATTTTTTAATAAGGTGCTCTGTGGCTCTTTTGTCACAGCAAAATTCCTCACTCTTGCAGTTCTGAGACTGCGTAGGTTGAAGACATGATATGGCCTGTGATACTTTCAGGAAATCATTTTTACTTTTTCTCTCCTGAGCAGTGGAGATCTCAGCTCTATTTTTTTTTTATTCCACAGCCTTCCTGGCACTTTTTTCCCAGTGAAACTCACAACATTTTATTTTATTTTTATTGATTTTATTTATTTTTTTACTTACAACATTTTAAATCAAATTGTTGGACTCTTTGTTCTTGATTCTCAACATAAATATGTTTAAAAGCCCCCCACAATAGCCATACCACTGTCCCAACATTCAGTTGTCTTGAAATTTCCTTTATCAGATTAACCAATCCACCACACTTAGGCTCAGTATCAGGCAAAGTCTCTGGACATGAGCAAAATGAAGACAAACTTTCTGCCAAGCCATATCACAAATCATCTGAAGTCCAACAACCAATGCAGTCCTTCATCCCAGCAGAAACCTCCCCAGCCCAAGATTTGAAGGGAATATTTTTATTACCATTCTGTTCTTTTGAGGTGTGAACAGAATCTCCCATACAGAACAGCCTACGGCATTCCAGCAGTTCTCTTGCATGCAACATCTCTGGACCTTTTCTTTCTCTTCCCATATGTCATCCCTAAAAGCTCTTGAACTACAAGATCAGATAGTCACAGCAGCTACCCAACTTCTAGTACCAAATTCAGTCTCAATTACTTTTCTTTCATTGCTGGGACAAAGTACCTGACACAAAAAATTAAGGAAAAAAAGGATTATTTATGTCAGATTATGGAGATTTCAGTCCATACTCATCAGCTGGTTTCAAAGCAAAGTGGCACAAGGCAGAGGGAAGCTGTTCATGGCAACAGAAAACAGCAAATAGCAAAGGAAGGAGATGCAGCTGCAGCTTCCACCAAACCCCTTTCACTCCCTTCCAGGATATTTGAGAGGTCTGGAACTCCTTCCATGAAGTGCTGCAAAGCATCCTTCCTCAGTCCCCTTTGATATATATATTTTTTGTACTGAGTTACTCTAGGGTGGGCCCCACATATCCTAGAGAAGGCCCTCTATTCCCTAGGGAGAGGACTCCATGCCCTACCAAGTGGAATTGCTAAGCCAATTTAATTACGTTTTTAACTTCTCAGGTTGACACAATCTATCAACCACTGCACTGCTCTTGGCTCAAAAAAAAAAAAAAAAAAAAAAAAAAAAAAAAAAAAAAGATCACTATTTGAAATACATTTCTGAGAGATCCCGAGGATAGAGACTGTCAGGCCAGCAAGACAGCTCCGCTGTCTAAAGTGCCTGTTTAGGCAAGCTTAGGCAATGGCAGGGGCTGGTATTCGAGCTCTGGCACCACACGCTATGCCAGCCCCACTCCCAGGGCAGGCTGAGCCAGCCACAGAAAGAAAAGTAAAGAAGAGAAAAAAGAAAAGAAAGGAAAAAAGAAGGAAGGAAAAGAGACTGTTAGTGATATTTATTGAACTTACTCCTACACAATTTTTGGATTTAGTTTCAATATTTGCTGAGTGCTCAATTTTATATTGTAAATATTTCGCCCCATGGAAGCAAAAACACTCTTTTTTCAAGCTGTTGAATTATATTTACACTTTCCTAAGGCTGTTTTTCAGGATTTTTCCTTCAAGGGAGGGAAATACCTCACTCCAAAGGAAGTGCAGTTCCTGGTATCAGCCCTCATCAAGTTATTATTTTGTCTCAGTTGACAGCCAGGAGATTCTGTTCACTTGAGGACCAGTAAAGCATTTTGGGAATTGTAATTTCAATCAATTTACCTGGTTTCTCAATATTGTTTCTCTCACTATTCACACACGTTGTTTCCAAATTTAATATACAATAAATTCCTACATATAACTGCAGGAGGCTCAGAATAGTTCCTGTATATAAGGTGGATAACCATGGGGTACTCAGAGGGATTCTAGGAAATGGTACTTAGAGGGATTCTAGGAGACAGATTTTAAAGTGTGTTACCTACATTTTAGGTAGAGGCCCCATTGTTTATAGTAGGAGAACTGATAGGTTCTAGTACATGCTTGCAGAACACTTACTAAAATTTTCTCTGATGGAAAAGTTGGTTTAAAACCTATAAAAAAGCATCCAGATGGGAGTGTTTTGTCTGAGGATGTTTCAAGAGAAGTTTTAAAGTAGTCACAGTGAAGTGCCCAAATCCCACAATTTGAATAGCTCTTTTTTTAAAAGCTGACATCAAAGGGTGAAAGAGAAAAATGAAAGCCTAAAATGAATAACATACAGAGTGTTGAGAATACCAGAAGAGTTCTTGTTGAAATACAAAGATATAGAGGACAAAAAGAGGCTAAGAATCAGAGCTAGCACTTAGGTAGGAGTACAGGTCTCTATGAAATGTTGTATCGACAACTCTGTCAGTTCTGTACCAGTTACACAACAAAGAACCTTTTCTTAAAAGGGTATATGGCATTGCTTACAATCAGGCACTTGAGTTCATGAACCTTCAAACATACTAAACCATTTCTATTGAACCATTTCACTAGAGAAGTTTTCTTCTTTTCTTTTTTCATGTTAAATCAAATGCACTGCTACTTCTTTTAAGATGAAGGAAGGGTCGATTTCTACAGAATATGGGTTTCATTCAGGCTCTCTGTCTACTAATTCTCTGGTCCAGCTGGTTTATAACAAAGGTCTTGTCATACTGTAACTCAGCATAGAAAGTGCTGAGCGTACTATCAGAAGAAAGATACTGCCAACCAAAGTGAAATTGGTGTGAAACAGTATACTAGACCTCCGTTGTCTAGACAGTCCATGAAATACCACATTAATACTCTCCATCAATGACCTCCCATGAGATGGTCAATATAAATAAGAGGTCAAAAATTGCTCAAGCATGGTACAGGCAAACAAACAAACAAAAAAAAAAAATACAAAAGCCTGAGCATAATGTAACAATCTATGAAGGCACAAATACAGCCACACTCACCCACCTTATCATTGACAAAGAGGCCCAAAATGTTCACTGCAAGAAAGATAGTATCTTTAATAAATTGGTTTGGAAAAAGTGGGCTTCCACATTCTGAAGACTAAAACTAGATCAATGTCTATCATCATCCACTAAACTAAAGTCATAATGAATCAAATATTTAAATATTTAAACAGAAACACTAAATCTCTTGGAGGAAAAAGTAGGTGGAAATTTGGAGGACATCGAGGGAGGCAGAGAGTTTATGAACAAAAAAGCAAACTGCAGGAAAATACTTCAAAGAATCAAGAACGGGGATCTCATCTTATTAAAATGTTTTTGAACATCAAAAGAAATCACCAACAGAGTAAAAAGAAAACCCACAAGTTGGGTAAAAATATTAGCTTACAGTCCCTCAGACATAGAACTTCTTCCTTTTTTTTGGTATTTAGCATAGGGTGTAAGGGTGTACAGGGTCTTACTGTGAAGATTGGACTCATAGTGATCCTTTTGTTTATAGCCTCTCAAGTACCAGAATTACAGGTGCACATCATCATGCCCAGGTTCAATCCCTGTCTCAGTGCACCCCAGAGGCGTAGCTGGCACTTCTTTTTTTTTTTTTTGGATTTGACAAATTTAGTTCTTTCAGTCA
>NW_004524594.1:9925549-9926800 GCF_000260255.1 Octodon degus
GTGAGAGGGGGCAAAAGGTAACCCTGGGTGAACTAGTCTGCCTGGAACACACCAGGTACATTAACAAGAGGTGATCAAACAGAACTTAGGAGAACTAATTTAAATAAAATTTCCCAATTTTATATCTGCTTAGCTCTTATGGTCTAATATGCAAACACATTAGTTACAAAAGTTGTCAATTGTGAAATCTCACTACCCATTATTATTATGGTTTTTTTGGAGGTGGAGGGTCTACAGGGTATTCAAGGACTCACTACTAGTTCAGACTCATAGTGATCTACCTGTTTACATCCTCCCCCACAAGCTACGATTATAGGCATGCCCGACACCACGCCAAGTCTCAATCACTGCCTCAGCCCGCCCAGGGGATGGGGCCTACACAGGTCTGGCCCATGCTCCAGCTTGTAGGCTCTTTAATCTGCTGAGCTTTTTGCTGGCCCTTCACTAACCATTATTAATGTTGCTGATTGTACAACTGTAAATACAAAACTGTAACTGCCTTAACAACATAACCTCTCTTGGGTAATAATATTGCTAGGTGTTAAGGTAATAACTGCAAAAAAAGTTCTACACCAAAGGTCAAGGACAGTGCTAAAAAAATAACAAAGACAAGGAGCAAAATGCATTCTCAGGCACTGTGCAAACACAGAAAAAATGCAGGAAGCATTTGCACAGAAGAAATTGGAAGTTACACTCCTGAAATCTCTGAAATAATACCATCTGAACAACAGAAACAACTACATATAGGTATAGAGGAAATCAGATCAGAAATAATCTCTGAAGTTAAAAAAAAGAAATGATAACTATAATGAAAGAATTACTAAGTGCTTATAAAGAAGATGCTGATAAAAAATAGAGGAGAATAGAGAAATGATGGAATCCTTGAATGAGCAATATAGGAAAGAAACAGAATGCAAGAAGCAGATTCAAAGAGATATACAGGAAATTAAAATCTTAATCACAAGGTGACAAAACTGTTGAAATGAAAATGAAGATAGATTATCAGACTTTGAAGACACTGTTGTAGCTAGTGAAAAGGTAAGAAAAGATCTCTTAAAAACAACTAGGACAGGGGCTGGTGGGATGGCTCAGTGGTCTAAAGCACCTACTTAGAACAAACTAAGCAAAGCACAGGGACCACGGTTCAATCCCCCAGCACCACAGGCCAGCCAGCCCCGCACCCTGGTGGGCTGAGCTGGCCACACACATAAATAAATAAATAAATAAATAAATAAATAAATAAATAAATTT
>NW_004524594.1:9926909-9929780 GCF_000260255.1 Octodon degus
TGGGCAGAAGTAATAGCAGAAAACTTCCCAAATATGGGGAAAAAATCTGATATTCTGATAATCAAAGCATATAGAACTCCAAATAACATCAATCCAATTAAAACCACACCAAACATACGATAAGCAAGATCCCATAAATTCAGCACAAGAACAATATACTAAAAACAGATAAAGAAAAAGGTCATATGTAAAGGAAAACCCATCAGAATAATGGCAGTTTTCTCTGCACAAACCATCAAGTCAAGAAGAGCATGGAGAAAAGTACTTCACTATAAAGACAACAATATACTAGGTATTAATTATTGAAACTGTCCTACTAATAGGTTTTGAAACTGTCTCATTGCTATTTGTTTCTCAATAAAATTAATTAATAAAAAAAGTTTGCAAGAGAAGAAATTCCAACCTGGACTGCTGAACACTGCAAAACTCTCTTTCATATTTAATGGAGAAGTGAAATACTCCCATGAGAAAGAATAACTGAAGAATTTCATGACAAAGCCAACCCTACACAGACTACTAAAAAATATTCTAGAGAGGGATCAAAATGATCATAACTCCACAAACGAGAACGGAAAGAACTCACTAAGTAAAGCAAACAAGTAAACACATGAGAAAAGTAGGTAATCAGCATCAGGAACACAAAATGTCAAACATAAAACAATACATCTCGGTTATAGCCATCAATGTAAATGAACTCAATTCACAAATTAAAAGAAATAGACTATTAGAGTGGATCAGGAAGCGCAATCCAACAATGTGTTCTATACAAGAGACATACCTAACTCATTAAGAAATTCATAGGCTCAGGGCCTGTCAGATAGCTCAGCAGATGAAAGCACCAGTTTTGGCAGAGCACAGCAGCCCAGGTTCAAGGCCTGGTGTGCTGTGCTTGTGCTGCCCACAGGACACACTGAGACAGAGATTGAGACTGGGCATGGTGGTGTGCACCTATAATCCCAGTGCTTGGGGGACTAAAAACAGGAGAATCACTATGAATCTGATTTATATAGGGAGACCCTCTAGATACTGTCCTAAATTCATTTAAAAAAACTCATAGGCTGAAAGTCAAAGGATGGAAAAAAATATGACATACTCTAGGACCTCACATAAAAGCAGGGGTAGCAATCTTATTAGCAGACATTCTGAACTTCAAACCAAGAATGATTAAACAAAATAAAGAAGGTCACTAAATACTGGTTAGGGGAAAAATAATAGAGGAAGAGATAACACTCATAAATATGTACGATTAAACATGGTAGGACACAGCTATAGAAAATAAATCTTAATGGACATGAAAAATCTAATATTCTCTACCACAAACTTAACAGGAGATCTTAACACCCTCTTAAATGAAAAATAAAGTGCAAACAGACAAAATATTAGCAAAATGTTACAACTGAACAAGACCTTTGAATAAAGGTATTTCTTAGACATATACAGAGTGTTTCAACTAACCATATCTGAATACACATTCTTTTCAGCTGCACATGAGATGTTTTCTAAAATAGATCACATACTAGTCCATATGTCATGCTTAAGTATATGAAAGAAAGCAGAAAATATCCCATGCATATTATCTGACCACAGTACAATGAAATGAAATAAATGACAAAAGAATCAAACAAACAAAACCACATAAATACATGGAAGCTAAATAACACCCACCGCAACAACCAATGGGTCACAGATGAAATTAAAAAAGAAATTAAACAATGTCTACAATTCAATGAAAATTCAAGCACAACTCAGAATCTATGAACTGCAATGAAAGCAGCTCTTAGGAGACCATTTATGGCTGTGAACTCACACATTAAGAAAGCAGAAAGGAAACAAATGTAAACCCTAATGATGCATCACAAGAGTCTAGAAAAAGAACAAACGATGCCCAAAGCCCAAATAGAGGAGGAAATTGTAAACATTACAGCACAAATTAATGCAATTGAGATGAAGAAAACAATACATAGACTCAACAAATCAAAAAAGTCACTCTTTCAAAGATTAAATAAATTTGATGAGCTACTAACTAAACTAATCAAAAGAGGAAAAAAAAACCACCTCAAATTCAAGCAATATGGAATGAAAATGGCAAAATTGCTACAAACTCTGTGGAAATTCAGATCTATTTGTAGATCTTTACTTTCACAGAATCTAAGACACAGAAGAAATGGACAGATTCCTAGATACATACAAATTACCAAAATTGAATCAAGAAGATAGAAGAACTCTTAATAACACTCTATTGCCAAAGAAATTCAAATTTCAGAACTTGCTGACAAAGAAAAACCCAGAACCTGATGGATTCACACCTGAATTCTCCATGAAATTTATGAAAGATATAATCCCAATATTCCTCAAACTCTTCAACTGACTTGAAAAGGAAGCAATACTGGAAAAATCATTCCTGAAGGAAAGTTTTATACTGATATCAAACCACAGAAAGATCCCACTATAATACACAACCACAGGCCAAATGCCCTCATAAACATAGTTGCAAAAATCCTCGATAAAATCCTAAGAAATAGAATACAGAAAATCATCAAGAAGACTTTACACCATGACCAGGTAGAATTCATCCCAGGGATACAAGGGTGGTTCATTATATACAAATCTCTAAGTGCAAAACACTGTATCAATAGATCCAAATCCATAAACCAGATGATCATCTCAATTGATACAGAAAAGGCTTTTGACAAAGTCCAACATTCATTCATGTCCAAAGTCCTATGGAAAATCGGAATAGATGGCTTCGACTTCAATCTCATAAAAGCCATCTATGACAATCCAACTGTTAACATAATTCTAAATGGGGAAAAACTGAAATCTTTTGCTGTCAGATCAGGTACAAGACAAGGATTTCCTCTATTACCATTC
>NW_004524594.1:9930856-9933656 GCF_000260255.1 Octodon degus
TGAACACATAGGCATAGGCAAACATTACATGAAGAAAAATCAAACTGTATGCCAAATACTTGAAAGAGTTAACAACCAGAACCTTCTCTTATTGAGAAGTATCTGCACATCAAAAGAAATTGCTAACAGAGTGAAAAGCCTACCCACAAATTAAGAAAAAAATCTTAACTAATAATCACTCAGACAAAGGTCTTCTCTGTAGAATTTATAAAGAACTAAAAAAATTTAGGGCCCCAATATTTAAAGACCCAATCCAAACATGGGCATCTGAGATGAATACACATTTCTCAGAGACAGAAATACAAGAGACTAACAAAGGCATGAAAAAATCTCCACATCACTGGCCATTCAAGAAATGCAAATTAAAACAACATTGAGATATCATCTCACCCCAGAAAAGATAGCTATGGTAAAGAAATCAACCAACAACAAATGTTGGACAGGCTGTGGGGAAAAAGGAACCCTTCTGCTCTGCTGATACGAATGTAGACTGCTGAAACCATTATGACAGTCAGTGCTGAGACTCCTCAAAATCCAGGACTGGAAATCCCATTCAATCCAGCTATCCCCCTTCTCGGTATTTTTGCAAAATAATTGAAAAGATCACATCATAATGATATATGTGCACCTATGTTGATAGCAGCACATTTTGTGGTAGTCAAATCTTGGAAACAACCAAAATGCCTGTTACTGGGGAACGGATGAAAAAGAGGTGGTGTTTCTGTACAGTGGAGTATTACTCAGCTATAAAGAAAAACAAACTTGAAACCTTCATAGGAAGGTGAAGGCAACTTGAAGCTATATTCTTAAATGCATTAAACCAGACGCATGTGTAAATATTATATTGTGCCCTTACTGTAAGTACTCAAAAGAAGAAGTAAAAATTGAAAGTTTTAACAGACCCAGTTAAAAGGATGTAAGTAAAACTTAATGATTAAACACTGAA
This sequence comes from Octodon degus, assembly GCF_000260255.1. Classification (NCBI taxonomy): domain Eukaryota; kingdom Metazoa; phylum Chordata; class Mammalia; order Rodentia; family Octodontidae; genus Octodon; species Octodon degus. Next base: position 9,931,803 of record NW_004524594.1, read on the forward strand.
GAGAGAAAAAGAAAAGTTAGGAAAGAAGGTAGAGGCAAAACCAAACATGTATACATATACAAGATGGATAAGGCAATTGCCCTAAAATTTCCATCAGGTTTTTGAAAATAGAAGTTAATAGGTAAGATTCCCACCATGACTAACTTCCTATGCTGATATCTGTGAACTAAGAACTACATAGAGGACAGTAATGTGTAATCCTAAAGACACACTTAAAATACCTGTCATCTTGGTCTTCTAAATGTATACCATTTCTAATGTCATATCAATTATTACTATACTATCTTTAAAGTAATTTTAAAAGACAAGTTAATAAAAGAAAATGATAGAGAAGAACAACAATTTGAGATTATTTTGAGAGCATATTGTCATATTCAATCAGATGTTCCATCTTGCATATTCACTATATTTGTGAATCATAGCAACATATTTAATGATAAAAATTGATAATATATCAATCACTGTTAAGCAGTTATTTTTTTGAAAATCTATAATGCGTGTATTGCTATATATTACTTTGCTTCTGTCTTTATACTTGTTTTTCTTGCTCTTATTTTTACCCTTCAAAATAAAATTATAAGACTATAAAAAGAAATCAACCAATAACAAATGCTAAAGGGGCTGTGGGGCAAAAGGAAAACTTCTCAACTGTTGTTGGAAGTGTTGACTGGTACAACCACAATGGAAATCAGTGTGGGCATTCCTCAGAAGGTAGGATTGAGGTTTCTTTTAACCCATCTATTCCCTTCCTGAGTGTTTTGCCTGAAGAACTGAAATCATACCATAGTGACACATATGCACCCATGTTCACAGAAGCACAACTCATCATAGCTAAATCTCTGAACCAACACAAACACCTCTCAACTAAGGAATAGATAAAAAGGATGTTGTTAAATTCATATAATAGAGTATTACTCAGCTATTAAAAAAGATAAACTAGAGGATTTCATATGTAAATGGAATCAACTAGAGACCACACTTATAAATGAAGTAAATCAGACCCAAATGTATAAAGATCATATTGTGTCAAAACATAAGAGTTGAAAGATTAAATAAAATCTGAACAGTGCAATAGATACTGTGAACAGGAATGAATCTGCTCAGATGGAAGAAACTACTGGGATGCGCGAAAGGAAAAAATAAAATGGAATAGATAGATAGATAGATAGATAGATAGATAGATAGATAGATAGATAGATAGATAGATGATAGGTAGATGATAGAAAGATAGAATTTTTATATACACAAGATAGCTTGGACAATTATACTTGTGATATCTGCTTCTTTATTGGAAAGCAGCAATTAGTGCTTAATATTTTGCTCTATCTTCATGTTTTCCTATTTTTATCCAATTTGCATGTTTTTATCTGGTGATCTGAACAAGTAATTTGAAAACAACAATATGCAATATCACAGCAAATGTGGAATCTTTATTATTTTGCTCAGTGAAATTCTTTATCATTTATTAATGGCATTTTAAAAATTATTTCTTATTCTCTTTTTTAAAATATCTCAAACACTCATGGTTTGTATGTTCTCAGAAGATGTAGTTAGAAAGAGTAGTTTCTAAAGTCATCTGTTTTGTGAAATTTTAGATTTTCAGTAGCCTTCAGTTAAGCTAAAAAAAATTCATGCAAGTAGAAGACAATTTATTATTTTTTGTGCCACTTTTCATTGAGAAGGAAGCATCATCCCCTGTAGGCCGCAGTGTCATGTGAACATAGCGTATTCTACAATGGTAATATTTCTGTCTTCTTTTACACTTTTCATGGAAGTCTATCAGATTTGGTTGAAATCATATCGAGGAAGTTTTCTTCAAGTATTCTGAAATTACAGTTTGAATAATTCCTTTTT
>NW_004524594.1:9934097-9937033 GCF_000260255.1 Octodon degus
AATATGGCTATATACATATATATTATGATCAAACCTATAGATTTTCAAACTGGAAATGCATATCCAGCAAACAGCATACCAAGGAGTGGAAAATATGGTTTACCAGTATCATGGACAAATTGAATGAGAGGGCTGTAACCTAGGGCAACAAACTATGGCTCTTGGACCAAACTCAATTGTCTTTGTATTTTTGCAAATATTTTTTTTTTTTTTTCGGAACCAGGGATTGAACTCAGGCCCTTGCGCTTGCCAGGGAAGCACTTATTCCACTGAGCCATCTCCCTGTCCCCAATTTTTGCAAATAAAATTTTATTGGAGCATAGCGATACCCATTTATTTTTGTGTTATGAATAGTTACTTTTTAAATTAAAATGATAGAATCAGCACTGTTGGCCAGTATTTAAAGCCGCATAATAAATGAACCATTTACTACCTGGCTTTTTACTGTGAAAAGCTGCTCACTTTCCTCTTGGAGAGAACTGGGATAAGGACAGCAGAGCAGAGATTAACTAAAGTGTCCTTGGAAGAAAATTGGAACATAGAAATCTTACATAGTAACACTAAATTCTGAATATCCTTCATTCTTATTTTTCAGTTATTTTCACATATCTAAACCAATGCTTAGCACTTAGTATAAATTAAAAATACTTCTTGAAACAATGCTGAATAAAAATAAAGGAATTTGTCAGAAGGTTTGGAATATTTTAATAATATAATCAGACAGTTAGCGAAGCCAACTAGTTTAACAGCAAATATTTTCAAAAATAAATTGGAAGGAGATGACTTTGTAGATGTAAAATATTTTTAAAATACTAAAAGATTCCCAAATATGAAGTAGTAGGTTTAAGTATATTGACAACAGCATGATCACAGAAGAGAATCAATGAAAAAGTAAAATTTTTAGAAGGGACAAATTATTTAATTAACTGAATGTGAGTAACACATGTTGATAATTTACTTTCTAGATATTTTAATAAAGGTTTAGTAGATTTCATTCACTGTCATGGCTCTACATTAGAACTCAATATAAAATGTAAGTTAGTGATAGTAGCTCTCACCTTATGGAGCCATTTAGTCCAAGAATAAGTATTAGCATCCGTACCAAGTTCTATTTTATCGGTGACATATAAACTGCTACTGCTTCTGGATGGCTTGGTCAGAAGGCTTATTGATTCAGTCATATTTTGTTCAGGACTTTCCAAAAACTCTTCTTCTGTTTTATCATTGTCCTTTTTTCAAATTCGAATTCTGTTATGTCTGTAAGGTGATCCCCTGAAAGAGTACTTGATTGAATTCCTCTGTGTTTGACACGAGACTTGCTGGCGATAGATTCACAGTTCACTTCTGTTTGAAGAGAAGCAAAATAACAGTCAAATAGCAGGCAAACCTTAGAACTGAATGCATGACTTGCCATTTCTCTTTCTGAATTACTGCTCTCAAGGTAAGATAGCAAAATGCACCTAAATAATAAAGACTTCAATTCTTTGGAGGATTAAGTAGATTTTATTATTTTTCTTAATATGTGCTTTTCTTCGGATGGATAGTCCACAGCAAATACTTTTCATGGTTATTTGAATGGATCTTTCCCAGGGAAAATCAAGGAGCATTCTGTTTCAACTTATTGATAACATTTAGAGCCTGCAAGCCTTCTGTCTCACCTCAGTGACTTTAATGAAACATATCAATTCATTTTTCCCCAAGGATTTATTGCACATAACTATTGGAACATGTGAGAAGTGACATTTCATCTCATTTTATGTTTTAAATTCAAGAAGAAATATTACGGAACAACTGGAAAACTTCATGTTTCTGAGCATGTAAACTCCCCAAGAGTAAGAGCTTGGAGGAACTGTGAAGTATTGCGAGAAAGAAAAATAGGGATCAGAGAGGAAGCAGGAGGAAAATAACACATAGTTTTGAAAGCATCAGAGAATTTGGCTATTGCATGAATTGGCTACAAGAATTTTAATAGTAAAGACATGGTTGAAAACTAACTTTGCAAACTGAAATATCAGGAGTGCTCCAATGATAATACAAGGACTGTATAGCTAAAGTATTTGATCTTTGAAATTGACACACTTGAACAGAGAACCATTATGAGCAAGGTTCAAAACATGGAAGCAGCTTACTTATGTATCAAGAGATGGTTAAACAAGATGTGTAAGCATGTAACATGGCATTTACGGAACATTTTACATAGTGAATATATTGTTTTCCATGTTGCAGTGTGAATGAACCTCGACAGGAAATAAACCAACACCATCAGATTGTACTGATCAAGTACTTATTGTAGCCCAATTTTTAGAGGGACGTTTTTCCAGGAAACAAGAGAGATCACTTAGGCAGTGGGTAGCATGGATCAGAAATGTTTTAATTGACAGTTAAAATCATGTGTATGCATCATGTAAAGTGTGATACATCCAAGCGTACATACATCGTGTAGTGGGTAAATCTAGCTAATTCATATATGCAATGCATCCTTTAGTTATTGTTTCTGTTGTAAGAACTCTTAATGTCTACACTCACACAATTTTAAAGAGCAATAGCTCTTTATTAGCTGCAGTTACCTACCTGTAAAATATATATCTAGAAATTATCTCACTATATAATTACCTTCTTTCCTTGGATCTGTAGATTGAACCCAAGGCCTTCATCATATCTATATCAATATGGTAAGATATGTGATAAATGAAAGAAGCTTCTCTTCAGGATCACTGTAGTTAGGTACTGTGTTTGTCCAATAATATATGCATATTGATACAGAGACATATATAAGGCAAAATATCTGTTGTTCTTTCACCTAATATGAAGCACAGTGGACAATTAAGTGTGTGAATTTCAGCAGGGAATCAAGTGCAATATTTTTCTCATCTTCTCCCTTTAGAAGTGAATTTTATTTTCAGTGTGTTCAAAGGTAAGTAAAAAAGTAAATGTAA
>NW_004524594.1:9937490-9947580 GCF_000260255.1 Octodon degus
AGAGACAGAGACAGAGACAGAGAGAGACACAGAGACAGAGACAGAGACACAGAGAGAGACAGAGAGACAGAGACAGAGAGAGAACTAGATTTCCCAAGCTATATTTGAATTTGAATTTGAATTTGTCAGTCTTCTGACTCAGCCTCCCAAAGAATTGAGACTTCATGTGTGAGCTACTGTGCCTAGCTGCATAATGATGTGTCTTTTCACCAACCTTGGAACTTCCATTCTAATCTCTACTTCTATGAATTCACAGCTTTCTAATTCCTTGTTTAACTGTACAGTATTTGTCTTTCTGTTCCAGGTTTATTCAACACAATATTTTCAAAATGGTAAGCTTGCCCTTTTTAATTGGTTCCATAGTCTTGCATTGCGTACATATACCACATTTTGCTATCTGTTCTTGCATTCCTAGCCATTTATGTTGATTTCTTATCTTGATTATTGCAAATACTACTGAGACTAGAATAAAAGTGAATATATCTCTAACATTTTAATTCCGTTATTTGGAGAAAGTAATTGGCCTGTACTAGATACAAAGTCTCAGATTCAGAAACAAAAACAAAAGTCTAAAAATTGATAACAATGATTTCACTACAATAAGTAGGTAATTAATGTCATTAAGCTGCACATTTACAATGGGCACAGTGGAAAATATCTCTACAACTGTTTTACCAGAAGTTTCAAAAATAATACACAAGGAAAGCAGGTTAGATTGTTAGTGTTTCACATTCTTGGAAAAGGAACTCATGGGTGACTGACACGTGGGAGAAAAGAGTAATGTTATTGAGGAAATAATGATCTTTAGCACAAAAAGCACTGAAATTAGGACCCTACTAATATCTTAATGTCAATGAGGACAAGGGTATAATATATCCAGAGGCTGTCATTCTCCTCTGAGTAGCATTGGAAGCGTAACTAACATCCTGGAATTGACAATATGTTTGAAGAAGCACTGGCACTGCCTCCTAATGGAAGACAAGTGACATGCAAAAGGAGAAGATTCCCTTCAGGAATGCTGTACTTAGGTGCTGTGTCTCTTCCATAAAATATAAATATTCAGTTACAGAGACATAAGCAAAGCAAGAGATCCAGTTCTCTTTTACCCAGTAGCAAGCCCAATAGAAATTCGAGACTGTGATTTCCAATACAGAATAAAATTCAGCATTTTTCTCATTTTCTGTCTTCAGAGCTGAATGTTATCTCCAGTGTGCCCAAAGGTCAGTAGAAAGTCACTGAGATAAATTCCATGGCCATTATCCTCTTGGATAGAGGAAGGAAAATAAAAGCTTGACTGTGTTTTTAGATGAGTCATTTCTTTCAAGACTCTACTAGGGGAAAAGACAGTCAATCAACCTTTTCTACTGGCAATTTTTAGATACAAAGACTGCAAAGAGCTTTGCATAGAGTACAGTGTTATCTCAAATAATATTTGACATATTTATTTGATTTAAGATTTAAAATTCTAAATATTTTGTTCTTACAAAGCAAAGAACATTCTCACAGTGTACAATTATGGTGTTGATATATTTACGGCATTTAACAAAATAAACATGGCCTAAATCTTTACACATGTAAACATACACTTCACTATTGAATCTCAGCCAGTAGAAAATGGTATGTATACAGAAGGTATATTGATGTAATAGAAGAGATTTATTTTTCTGTAAAGAGCAGATGGTAAATACTTTGAGAGTACATGGCCAGATAGTCTATAATATCTGCTTAACTTTTTGGGTGTTGTAAAAATATACCTAACTCTCCACCAGTACCAATAAAACTGAGTTACAAAAATAGATACTGGACTGGCTATAGCTGTAGGTTACACTTTATTGACTAGTATTTTAGGAGAGTTATTTGCAAATTTATGACAACAAACAAGCAGGGGATGAAATCAATTAAATTTATACATCTGATGTCAACTAAAATACATGATAATGTACTGCCTCTGTCACTTTCTCATTGTTGAGACAAACTAACTAATATCCACAATGGAAACAAGGAAAAATTTATTTGGACTCACAGTCTGAAGGGGCTTCTGTTCACGGTTGGCTGTTTTCAAGGCAAGGTTGCCTTCCTGAGGAGAAAGAGCTCAGAGCTCAGCAAGCAGGAGGCAGAGCAGCATGACAAGGAAGAAAGGATGTGTGTGTGCACCCTTCTGGGTCATGCCCACAGTGAGCCTCTCAAACTGAGACCCAGCTATGAGCCCATCTGCACACAAAGGGAAACACTTCTCACCTACTCTAAACTTCAGTTCCTTTTACTTCTTTTATTCTGTTGCTAGCATTCCCAGCCAGTGCATTTTATCAGATGGGGTTTAATTAGCTTCTCAGGGCTACTATCACAAAACACCAGACTCTCCAGAAGAACTGGCAGGAATTTATTTTCTGCTATGGAAGTTGAACACCCAAAATCAACATCCCAACTGACTTGGTTTTCTCTAACATCCCTCCTAGTCTTGCAGATAAATGTGCTATTGTCTCCTTTTCACACAGCCTTTCCTCTGTGCTGTGCACACAGGGCTCTCTCCCCTTTTCTTAACACAATGCTAGACCAAGGAGATAATGCATGATTCCATGAGTTCATTTAAATTTTACCTCTGTGAAGGCCCGGTCCTCAAATACAACCTCACTGAGGGTTGGATCTTCAATAAAGGACTTTCCAGGAATATGTCTTCATTCCTAATAGCTGATGAAAGGTATCTTAATTCAATAAAATAAATCTTTGATGAAATTTGTTTGCTTCGTTATTTCATACCATGTAGAGAAGGATTTCACTAGCCATATTGTGATTTTGATTTTGATGACTAAGTGATTTTTTTTCTGGCTCCTGGCTCTTACTTATGGGTTTCAGTGTCTAGAAATGGTCATAATAATAGAAAGAGAAGGTAATAACATTAGCTACTCCAATAAAATGACTGAATTCAGTTGTTGCTCATGAATTATGATAAGGTTTATAAAAACTTTATACACCTTTATTTGTCATTCTAAAATGTATATTTTAAAATTATATATTAAGGGCTGGTGAGATAGCTCAGTGGACTAAGTGCCTGCTTTGACAAGTACAGACACCAGGGTTAGATCCTTGTCTCACATGCTGTGCTGGCTCCACACTCGGGGCATGCTGAGCCAATGAATGAATCTGGGCATGGTTGCACATACCTATTATCCCAAAGCTGGGGAGGCTGAAAAACAGAAGGATCACTATGAGTCCAAGCTGGTTAGTGAGAACTTGTATCAAATAAATTAATGAAAAATAAATAAATACATAAGTAAATAGATGTATACATTAATTTTAACACTTGATGTCAAGCCACATTAGCAAACACTTATGTACTATTTAAATATCTGATGAAGTTATTTAAGGTAAATGAAATTTTAATAGCACATACAGGAAAATTATTTGGAAATTAACTATTATTTGCACTCTACAATTAGTAGCAAATAATTTCTATACTGCTATAATGATTAAAACAAAAATTTATCCCTTAACTTTTCAATGAAATGCTGCTATGGTAACACTATCTTCTTGAATTTGTTATATTCAGAAGGAAGAAAACATTTAAGCTCATGTAAGAAAAAGTTACATAAATAATATTCACTTCCCCATACCAGAGAATGACTACTTTTATAACTTTCAAGATTTTCTTTTTGCAGAACCAGGGATTTAACTCAGGCCCTCAAGCTTGCCAGGCAAGCTCTTATTCTACTAAACTATCTCCCTGGCACCTGGAACTTTTTTTATTTGGTACTGGGAATCGAACTTAGGATCTTGCACTTACAAGACATGTGCATTTTCTACTGAACTATCACCCTGGTCCATTTTCAGGTAAGATTTGAAGGACAGCTACATTCAAATCATTCAGTAAATAAACAAACAAAAACATTAATGTTGTCAAAAACCAAAATACATGGATAGAAGCTATCAAGGAAATTGCTTCTGTTCAAGAAGTACAACTGAGTTTCAGACAAGCATGACCCACTGTACAGAAATGGGTTGGATGATGTAATTGTCTCTTTTACCTAAATCTAGCCAATTTTGTTACTCTAGCAATGGAAGAAACATTTTTGCAATTGTACTATTATCTTTGATTAGAATCACATGAAAGACTAGTTCTGGATATAATGAGAAATAAGTTTGATGATGTGTTGCACTTCTGAAGAAAACGAGGACAGACCAAAGAGGAACAGAGGAAATATCTCTCTGTTATGAATGGTTCAATCATAGCCTCAAAGATTCTTTTTGAAGAAAATACAATTTCAAACACATTTCATTATATACTCAGGCTAAACACCAGTAATCAGAATTAACCAGAAGTGTGCAATGTCTAGCATTGACTACAGAAGGATTAATTTTGTACACACCATTACAACATTTATAACAGCTATTATATAGTGCAATTGACTTGTTCCTTATCATTAAATGAGTTCAGTTTAGATTTAATATGACTATAATGAAGTGGAACCACTATGACACAAACATACCTTGTTCTCCAATAGATGATTTTTATGAATTCTTTCTGTGGCTTTTTTTTCTGTCATATTCAATTGGTCTGAAAGTCACTACGATGATAAAATGGAAAATGACAAAGAGTCAGTCCAACAGTCACTCAATAAACAATAGCATTCTGTCCTATCAGCAGACAACTAAAGTGCTCTAAATGTCACCGCTCACAGAAATGTGATTTATAATAACATAAATGTAGAGTAAAGACTTCCCCAAAGAAGATTTATTTTCACTCTGGCACATAGTTGTGACTCTTTTGTATGCACACATGGTTTTCTCATTACCTCCTCCAACACATTCTCTCCAAAGTAATGGCAGCATGTTCATAGAATTTCCACTGCTTTATTAAATTAAAAAAATTTGTCGAGACTGGGCATGGTGTTCCACACCTGTAATCCCAGCTCTTGGGAAGCTGTAATCAGGCAGATCACAATGAATTCAATCAATTAGTGAGAACCTGAACACTCTGTAGAGTCTTCCCTAAAAATACAAAAAAAAAAAAAATTGTTAAGATTTTTGAACTAGAACTGATCTACAGGAAAGTCATGTTGACATGTATAGACAGTTGTCAGTGAAATAGATACTCAAACTTTTATTATTTCAAAGTTGTACTTGTCTTTTATTCTCTAATACTTCAGAACTTTCAGCGTTTTGGGTATAAGAAAATATGTCATTGCCAGCAAAGTAAAATTATTATATAATCATCAACAAAGATGGAATCCTTTTTACTGCCTACCCAATGTATAATAGGACAATAACTATCAGCAATTTAAACTGATATGACATTTATTTCATGTAGTATATTTACTGTTAAATGTAAAATTGTATATTTGTACTGGTTTTTAAAAAATATAGTAGAAAAATTGATTCTTTTTTTAAGAACTGAGGATTGAACTCAGGCCTTTGTGTGTGCCAGGCAAGTGCTTGTTCTACTGAGCCATCTCCCCCGCCTGTGATTTTTGTGACGTGCTGGGTAAAATACTATTTCTGCAGACATCAGAGTGAATTATGCTGTTTTCTCAAAAAAAAATTGCTTTTAAGTCTTTATTATTCCCTTGTTTTGTTGCTTTAATCTATATTTTATTTATCTATTTATACATTTTTATTCATTTTAATGAGAAAAAAGATAAAATAGTAATGAAACTGTTTCAAAACAGGTTAGTAGGGCAGTTACAATAAAATACATTGCCTATTGCTGTCTTCCAGGTGGTTATTCAGAGGACAAGATGCAGACATGATATTTTATCTAAACAATATTAGTGCAAACCTTTCTTCTCAATGAACTGAGAACATACCTGTAAATCTATCCTACTTTGTGTATACATAATTTTTTCCTTTTCTGTTCTTTTCACAAACAAACAATCCTTTATACTTGTGCAAAGTTGGTAACACATGACACAAGGTTTTCTAGCAATGAATAGCTGAGCTTAACCAGACAGGATGTTTATCACAGGACAAAGGTAGCTTGTTTGCTTTAGACGTGGAGACCTAGTCCCACCTATACACATTTGATCAGTTTCCTAACTTCCATGGTTCCCAACATATCACCCTTTTTTTTTGTTTTGTCAGAGATGGGTGTTCCGTTTCAATTAGAAATGCTGTATTTGGAGAAGTTTTTAAAGAATATTTTCATACTTGATTCCAGTCCAAAGATTGTAGGTGCTTGAATTCAGCAAAATAACCCAATATAGTCCAATAATCCATAATAGTAATGGGTTATCAGCAGAACTGACAATTGTCCGAAGTTGCTAATTTGAGCCTTTTACAGCTCAGCCTATCAATCTAGCTTTACATTTTCTACCTCGTGGTTACACTTTTCTGCTGAATGGTTAAGACCTAGTTAAAGCAAGACCTATATAACTAAAAATATAACTTTTGCTATCTGAAAAGGTCAGTCAAATCCCCTCAAGATTTACCCTGGAACCATGTACAGCATCTTGTAGATCTTTTGTCAGTGTCAGCTATCTGGATGATTCCCGGCCATTGCATGATTTTATTTATTTATTTATTTATTTATTTATTTATTTATTTTGTCATTTTGTCAGTCTTAGATCTCATTTTATTTATTGTACCAAATTTTAAATGTATCCAAAATAATTCACTAAACTTGATTCAACATTGAAAAGTCAACGTGGTTTGCACCAAATTTTCATAACATTTATCTTTCACAAAAATAAGATATAATTTTAAACTTACATCCAGTAAGAATGACTAGGAGAAAAGAATGTGGTGTTGTAGAAAGAAGATACTATGTACATTTTCCAATTTAGAGGACTAAATTTGTGTAGGAGAACAATAGCGACATGTTGGGGATAAGTGCAAGTGTGGAAACAATAAAAACTTAACCCAACTTATTTTATGAATGAGGTGTTAAGTTTCTATAAAATCTTAACTTTAAAAAGACATACAGTGCTGGCCAAATAGCTGAGCTGATTAAAGCACCTACTTAAGCAGATGCAGCAGATGGCGTTCGATCCCCTGCATGTCATGCCAGCCCTGCCCCTGAGGCACGCTGAACCGGTGATTGAGACTGGTTATGGTGGCACATGACTGTAACCCCAGCGCTTGGGAGACTGAAAAACAGGAGAATCACTACAAGTACAATCTATGTAGTGAGACCCTGTAAACCTTGTACTAAAATACGAAAAAAAAAAAAGACATATGGATTTATGCTTCAAAATAAACAGGAAGACTTTGTTAATTAAATTGTCATGTATTCATTAGCTAGTAAAAATTGCAGTGATAACTTTCCAAATAAAAATTGCCAAATTAGATAATTTCTATTTTAAGTATGAGTCAGTATGTATCTAGAATGTCAAAAGAAATCATTGTTCACCATGATTTAAATAAAGACAATCAATGACAAGATCACAAGAATACGTACTTTTCAATTTAACTAGTGAATATTTGCAATAGACAGTAATTACATTTCATGCATCATTTTTGATATGGTTTTTCTCCTCCATCCCTTACGCTCTCCCATCTCTAAGAACAACATCTACTGTTGCTTACCATCTCTTCTCCTTTCACTTTTCATTTACATATTGACCTTATTTCACTTCCCTTTATGTTCTCAAGTGCCTCTATTTTCATGCAAATGACATGATTTCATTCTTCTTTATGATAGAATAATATTACATTTCATGTATATTACATAGTATATTTTATAGACTGATATCGGCAATGGTTTTGATAGTTTACACTCCCACCATCAATTTTGGAGAATACCTTTTCTCATTTCTCACCACAAATTGTGTGTGTGTGTGTGTGTGTGTGTGTGTGTGTGTGTGTGTGTTCTTGGTGGTAGTCATCCATACAGAAATAAGATGCAATCTCAGTGTTTTGATTTTCATTTCTCTAAGACTAAAGATGTTGAAGATTATTTCATTATTTATTGGTCATGTGGGCTGCATAGTTTGACAACTGTCTATTCATTTTTTTTTGCCCAGTTTTTGAATGAGGTTTTTTTTTTTTGAGGTTCTATTTATTTTGTCTCTATATATTCTAGATATTACACTTTTTCAGAAAAGTATCTCTCAATTTATGCTCTATTCTGTTTCTTAACTGTGTTGATTACACTCTCAATTATGTAGAATTATTTTTAATTTACTATAGCCTTGTTTGGTGATTTTTTCACGTTATACTTTATGCTACTGGGATTTTGTTTTGGAAGTCCTTGTTTAAGCCTAGGTCTTTAAATACTTTTCCTACACTAGCTTCCAGTGTTTTCATGGTTTCTGGTTTGAAATGTAAGTTACTGACCTATTTTGGTTTGGTTTCATTGCAGTGTGAGAGGTATGATGCTAGGAAAGCCAGTAATCCCAGCACGAGCTGTTAAATAGGCTCTCCTTTCTCAGGGATGCCTTAGACAAAGATCACAAATTTCACAAGAAAATGGTGTTAAATAAACTTTTGGACAAGGACTTGGCTTACAAAAATAGAAAATAAATTTTAAACTTTCTATAATAAAGTAAAAGTAACCATGCAATACGTCGGAACCAGTGGAAAAGAAAGAAAGCAGATTTAACTGGGAATTTTGTATTTCAGAGTTCTCGCATTAGAAAAATAGAGCATTACCAAATCAATAATTTATTGATTTTTCTCAAGGTCCTAGAAAAAACAAGAGTAATCCAGATCCAAAACATGCAAAGGGAAAGAAATTATAAAGATCAGAGTGAAAACCAATGAAAATGGCACTAAAAATATAGAAATAATCAATGAATCGGAGTTGTTGTTTTTTTCATTTTTGAAAAGAAAAATAAAATTAAGAAACCTTAAGACAGAATTGCAAGAAATAAGTATATGGTAGAAACAAAAAGTTGAGATTACAATAATTCTAACATATTCAGAGGTGTTTTTTTTTTTAAAAAAAAAAATACATTAATTATTTATTGGTGGAGCCAGGGTTTTGAACTCAGGCCCTTGTGCTTGCCAGGCAAGCGCTTACTCTACCGAGCCATTTCCCTGGCCCCCTCAGAGGTTTGTAATAAATTATGCGGACAATATATTTCCCAATAGTTGCATAATTTGAAATAAATCTATAAATTAATAGACACATAGGAATTACCAAAAAGTGAACCACAAAAGTACAAAATGCCTGATCAGACTAGTTACAAGCAAGGAAGCAGCAGTAAAACTCCTCTACCTAAGGAAATTCAAGGGCCCAATGGATTCCCCACTCCATTTTACTAGAACTTCAGAGAATGATGAGTAACAGTCCTCAAACTCTTTCAAGAACTTGAAAGGGAAAGAGTGACATGCTATGCTGATTGCATAGAATGGCATAAGAAGCCATTCTATGCAACCAGCATAACTCAAACAGCAAAGCCAAATAAGAACTCAACTAAATAATAAAATTTCATGCCAATATCTATGATGAACATAATGTACAAATCACCAGCAATATAATTGCAAATAGAATGCAACAAATCAACATCAATTAGTCTCAGGAAGTGGGAAATTATCATCATGCACGACATTTTTATGCCCAAAAAGAAAAAAAAGTTAATTGAAAATTGGAAGCCAAGAGTGATAGCACATACCTGGAATCCCAGAGCGCAGGAGGCTCAGGCATGAGGATCACTATGAGTTCAGGTCCAGCCTAGGTTACATTGTGAATTTAAGGACAGTCTGAACTTTATAGTGACACTCGGTCTCTAAAATGAAAATCAAATATTTATAATTTAAAAATTTTGCTTTTTAAATCTTAATAGTGACTCTCAATAGCTTACATGATGGAACTTAAATTATATTTCTATTTAGTACACTTAAATTGGTTTCTTTTTTTAAAATACTGGGAATCAGGGGGCCTGGCCCTAGCTCAGGCCTTTAAGTGGCTGCTTCCACAAAGCTGTCAGCCTCAGGTTGCTGTAGTTCGAACCTCACAACTCTCCCGCTGGCCAAAAGTGCCCTGAAGGCATTCGAGGAACAAAAAACAAAAAAAATCCTTATTAGGGCTGGTGAGATGGCTCAGTGGTCTAAAGCACCTGCTTAGAACAAGCTTTAGCAAAACCCAGGGACCACAGTTCGATCCCCCAGCACCACATGCCAGCCAGCCCGCCCCCTGGTGGGCTGAGCTGGCCAC
>NW_004524594.1:9947680-9951830 GCF_000260255.1 Octodon degus
GCCAGCCCGCCCCCTGGTGGGCTGAGCTGGCCACACACACACACACACACACACACACACACACACACACACACACAAATAAATAAAATTAAAAAAAAATACTGGGAATCAGTGTTGGGAATGTTAGCATGTCGTGTTAGACAAGCTATCACTGAACTATCCCTCTAGTTTATGAAATTTTAAACTAAATTTTTGCTTCATGAGATTAGTATGAATTCATGTACTCAAATTTATGTGTAATTAACTTCTTTTAAATTCTTTTGGCTTAAATCTGTTAAGAACAGCTACATTTATGCCTGTGATTATACTCAATTTCCATTGCATGAAGCAATGCTATCTGTAAAACAATATTCATTAAGTTTATAAAATCATGGAATTTTGAAAATGTGAGGCACACAAATCCTATATTGATGCTTCAATTTATGATTCATTGTACCTAAATGACGCAGTATCAGGCAAGAGTGATAATGACAGATATTAGGCAAAAATGACTCTCATGTATACCAGACTTCATTTTTATACATTAATTTTAGAATAAGATCCTATAATGTAATTAGGCTAGAACAAACTTATGAGGAGCATAAACATTCTCCTCTCAGGATTGCATATTTTTATACTAAAAATCAGAACCATTTTGCACCACAATTGGCACTAGGTTTTAGAGAAGCAGAAAATTCCTTAAGAAGGTCTTACATCTATACTTGTCCAATTTATTTTATGGTTCCCAGTATTCTCAGAAAATATTTGCTCATGATAAACATAAAATTTCCCATCTTTTAGGACTTGGAGCCATATAACATGTCATTCTTTCCTAATATTTGTGTCTAGTGTCCCCCCAAAGCTTCATGCAGTCATTGGGGCATTTTCTAGAGTTTGTGATTAATTCATGTTTCAATACTGGGATTATGAGTGTAAGTGTTGCACTTGCTACCCTGGAGCAGATAATCTACATACAAATGTCAGGAAGGGAAAGAGGCTAGCCAGCTCCTGCAGCTGCTGCTTATCCGTTTTATTTTTGTTGATTTCCTCTGCCAAGAATGGCTGCCCTCTTCCATGTGCTACTCTGCCTTGGAGCCAGCTGAGTGTGGACTGAAACTTCCACTAACTATGAACTAAATAAACCTTTCCTTCCTTAACTTTGGATGTTGAGTACTTTGTCTCAGCAATGAAAGAACAGTAACTGATATACCTCATACGTGTAAAACAATATATAATTCAAGGTTAGAATGAATAAAGATTTTCTATCTAATACTACACAAACTATGTGGGCACAGTTTAATCAACAATAATTGTTACAAATACAATAAACAAGTAAGCTCTAGTGACAAATCTATGGGAGGAAAGATAAATTCTTAGAGTCTTTTTACATTTATACTATAAGAATGTGCAAAATATGACCTGAGGTGAAAAGAAGTAGGCATAGAGGGGAGATTCTTGCTTAACCTTTTTACAACTGTCTGCAGAAACTTAAAACAGGTAAAGTGTCCTGTTTTACACTTCACTATCTTTGTTATTTTAGCAAAACTGAATAAGAGGCCACTGTCTCAGGAACATGGTCCACAATAGGAATTCCAATGATTAACTATGACAGACAATTTGTACACAGTGTTAAAATTTTCCTAAATAAGTTGAACAGAGAAGCCTTGTGGGCTTTAGGAAAGCAGATCAGATGACCTTCATAGACAAAAAGAGATGAGATGCTTTCCAATGATTATTTGGGGAAGAGAGTTGATAAAACTAACTTATCCAAAGGCTGAGAATGTGATAATTTGGGTTTCATACTGATACAGGGAGAAAAACTGATATTGGGTGGGTGATCTCAAAACGATATAGGGAACCTCCAAATGACATCGGGAAAAATGATCTCCCAAACTGACATGCACGAGTTTATGTTCTCTAAAACCAAAGAATAAATTTTAGGAACAGAGGTTATGACCAGAATATATTTTTTGAGGGAAAGAGAAATCGTGTCCCAGATATGGACAGGTGGGGGGCCAAGCGGGTTGTTCCCCGGGAAGCTGTCTCTTCCAGGGATTTTTATAGTGTAAAACCATGTGGGGCTAAAGTGGAGAAAGGGAGAACTCACTTAGATGGATGTGGGATGGGACAAAACTGTGGTCAACCAATGAGGTTATAAGCACCATTGCTCAGGCAAAATTGATGAAGTCCAGAACCAAATGGAGAAGGGAGTCACCTAGCAAGGGGGCATGAATGTAAAACAGGACCTTATCTGGTAGCCATCAGATAAGGATTTTTTCTGGCTTTCTCAGTGTAATGATCAATCATGGATGCTATTCTTTAGAGAGGTTAACATTTGTTTGCTCTAGGTCTGACTCACAGCAGGAGCATCTGTCCCTCCCACAGTTTTAAGGTATCTTGTCTTTTGTGCTGTCTCCTTCCAGTGCCTGGCCCTGTCTGACTGCCTATAATATTTTTAACTCAGCTGCCTGCAACAATACGAAGCAATGAGAAGGGAGGCAAGCCAACCCAGGAAGTGAGAGTAGCATATGGTAGAAAACAAAACAAAAGAAAGCAAAAACATACTTAGTGATTACAAAATAGAATACATTCAGAAAACAGTTTTATAAGGGCAAGTGGGATACAAAGATAGGCAGACTAGAGAAGATTACCTTAAGATTTGTTTATTTATTTTTATGTGTTGGGTACAGGGTCTCACTGTGCAACTTGGACTCATAGTGATCCTCCTGTTTTCAGCCTCCTCAGCACTCGGATTATAGCTGTATGCCACCATACCAGGTCTTGGTGGATGGATCAGTGCACCCGGGGTACTGGTGTAGCATATGGTGCCAGGGATCAAACCCGAGTCCCTGCACTTGTTTAAACAGGTGCTTAGTCCACTGAGCCATCTTGCTGGCCCTAGAGAAGATTATCTTTACAAAACCATAAATACCATGGTGAAATCAATATTTTGAGAAATTTCCCTGTACTAAAACACACAAAAAAAGAGAAATTGCATTTGCGTGCTTCCAATTAATGGTATAGAATCATAATCAACATTTTCAAGAGCGTTGTTTCTAAAAAATATAAACTAAACTTATAAAAGTATGTTTTATAAAAAAACTTCTTAAAAATAGGAGAATTCTATCATCACAGTAAGAATATCTAGGAGAAAAGATTGTTCTGGGGGACCCTTACCTACAAATGCATGGGACGCCTGTATTAATAAACTTTCTACCAATGAGAAAATTAAGTCTACAGTTAAGAAAAGATGTTATAATGACAATATTTAACAGCATGCACTATAGGGCCAGCAAGATATCTCAGTGGAATAAGCACTTGCTTAGATAAGCATAGGGGACAAGGTTCCATCCCTGACACCTCATGCAGCACTGGCCCCGTCCCAAGGAGGACTGAGCCGGGAGTGGAGGCCAGGTGTGGTGACGCAGACCTGTAATCCCAGCACCGGGGAGGCAGAAAACAGGAGTGTCACTTTGAGTCTGAGCTGCTTAGTGAGACCCTGCACACACACACACACGTGCACATAAACAAAAACAAAACCAGAAATAAAACAAACAAAAAGTACACACTCTTTGAAAATCAATGCATTTCCCTCAAAATGTCAGAGAATATAGTACGAGGAATGAACAGCAAAGATCTAATATTTGTTTCCTCTCACTGACTCATATGTCTGATATTTTCTAGATTAAGAAATACCGTGTATTTCGACTTTGTTGATTTTGAAAAGCCTCTATTTGAAATCTGGGGAAAAAAAGAATATTTTTTTCTCTCGCTATTCATAAACAATAGCAAAATTGGAAGTTCAGAAATTGGGTGGTTCAAGAGGCAGGTAGAATTCTGCTTTCCGTGGATGCTCTCAACCTGTAGTGATAACAATAATGATTTTGTCTGGAAAAAAAAAAATAGAAGAGCCGGAGAAATAAGGAGGTAAGGTGGTAATAGCATCTTAGATGTAACACTTATTTTTTTCTGTTCACCTTGCACCCCAAGGTTGTTTGCCACAGGTTTACAATCGAGTGATAAGAGTACTGCTGGGGAAAAACAAAAACAAAAACAAAAAAAAAAGAGTACTGCTGGGCATGGTGGCACATGCCTATAATTCCAACACTGGGGAGGGTTAGACAGAAGGATTATTGTGAGTTCAAGGCCAGCCTGAGCAAAATAAATAAAA
>NW_004524594.1:9952335-9957456 GCF_000260255.1 Octodon degus
TGGCATATATAAAATTGTTTTGTATTTCATATATCTTCTAAATATGTATTCTTGTTTTGAAAACCCTGGCAACAAGGAAGGCGATACAAACTATTCATGTTATTTGTATGGTTTTCTAAATTCCATTATTTGTTAATTTTGTTTTTATGTACCCTGGCTTATCCTTTATGGAAATTTTTTTCTGTTGTCATTTAGCAAAGTTTATTAAACTATTTCTACCATAATTATAAAATGGCTCATTTGGAACCTTTCCTAAAATTTGATATTATTATTATTGATTGAGGATATTCATTGTGAATTCAAAGTGCTCCTGCTCTTGAAATTCTATTTGATGGAGATATGTAATTATTTTATGTTTCTGCTTCTAGCGGTCTGACAGCTTGCTTTGCTCTAGAGAATGTAAGGGTGGTTAGGGTGCATACTATATATTTATTTACAATCTGTTCATTACTTTAGGCTGTGCATTTTGCTCAAACTTGTAATGAGTTCCTATTTGCCCACTTTGTATTGAGTTTGAATTTTTGTCCCTAAAATTTGTTTTATCTGTTCTTGACCTCATCTCTAAAGCTTTCATAAGTTAGAACATGTCCTTTGCCCTCCTGTCAGGTTAGGGCATGTTCACCAAGCTAAACAGAATGAGGAATAACACGTGGTAAAAGCTATTGCTCTTATTAATTATAATATCTGAAATATTGGTCAATTCATTGCTTAGATGCAACATTGAAGATTTGTTTGAAAGACAGTGAAAGATTTTGACATTTGGGATTCATTCTCCTGTGTCTCCAATGAGGAGGTAATGGGTTAGAAACTGTGGTCTACTTGGCTTAGAAACTTACCATTTATTTGATGTCCATCACTGTAAAACAAGTCACTTAGGCCCTTTGCTGTGTAGAAGGTTTGCTCAGCGGCTGTCTTTCTGCAAAATGCACTTGTATAGAAGCAAAAACTTCTTTAACGGCTCCAGGCTTTTCTCTGCTAAGTGACAGTCTTTTTTGTCCTTAGAACAAATCCCCATCCACATCCTTTAAAGAGGTACATTAGGGTTGGGAGATTGTCAGGTGGATAATGAGAATTCAATGGCCTGCGAAGGCATGTCATACTTCCGAAAATGATGGGCAGTCATTTCCCACCCCTTTCCCAGGGCGGATGTCTTATTTCCCTGACATTCTTCGAGAGTCGCATTAGTCACACATTGCTTGATCTGGTAAGATTTATCAACCAAATGATTTTCATCAATTACGTGACAGTTTATATTGTCCAAACTCGTCATGAACCCCACAGATTGTTTAGCATGTTTCAACAGATGCATCTGATGTCCTAATCCACCCCTACAACTCAATGAGAGGTGAAGAAAACATCAATGCCTGGAAAAGCTTTCTCACATTTTGTTCCATCCGACAATCTCCTGCTCGCTCTGCACACTTTCACCTGTGGGGCCACCACTCAGGAAGCTGGCCTTTGTCTGCCCATACACCCCCACCTGTAAGGCTAAAACTGAGAGTCGTTGATTATTATTATCATTATTATTCTTCTTTCTCTCAGGAAAGTTGTCTGTGTAGTCATCTCTCATTGCCCTTCACAGAGATTGATAACATGTCAGTCTCCCAAGCTAAACTGTGAGCTCCCTGAGAAGCTGTAGATCTATATGAAAAATCATAGACAGTGTAAAGGAACAACACATTCCGTGCTACTTTCTATTCCAATGGAGGCAGCTTTGCATCCTTTCTGTGAGCTGTATGAGCCACTTGCTTGCAATGATAAGCCAGTAATTCATTTCATAGTCAGCCTGTGGATAGATACTCATTTTTCTACTAACTGCTATTTATTGACTGTGTATATTTAATTTCTTGTGGGAAAAATTCATTTATGGTTTGAGTCTATGACTGTTTCGTTTCCAATTCAATTCATTTGTATCTGCTGAGCACTTTGTTTTTACATCACTTTGTCCATATAATATCTTCATATGTATAAAAGGATGCTGAGATTGGCAATTGTAGAATACTCTATAAAGAAGAGCATCAAAAAAATTCATAGAGGGGCCAGGGAGATGGCTCAGTGGAATAAGAGCTTCCTTGGCAAGCGCAAGAGCCTGAGTTCAATCCCCGGTTCTGAAAAAAAAATTCATAGAAGGAATGTATTAAATATTGTGATAAACCAGACTGAAAAATATTTCTTTAGAAATATTTGAAAGCTTAGAATTAAATTGCTAAGATCTTAATAATCAGCATATAAATACAAAACATAAATATGAAGTAAGTTAAAACTTACACATGACATACAATTAATCATAGAGCCTACTTTAAATGCCTTATTTAAGGCATATTCAGAATATGTAAAACTTATAATTTAATAAAAGAAGTGAATATTTTAATCAATATCTAACTATTTGGAAAAAATATCAAGTAACTATGGGTAGGGAATGATGATTAATGAAGTAATTCGCAAAATGCTAGTGAAAGAAGCAAAAAGATTATGTTTGAAATCTTATACTAATACATATTAATTTTAGCATAATATCTACAAATGAGTGTGTAATATCAGGGAAGAATACTTACTTACACATTTTTAAATAATGAAATTAGATGTGTGCATAAATAAGGAAATGAAAATTGTACGAAAGGCTGCTCCATTTTGTGCAAAGAACTTTACTGCTTTATGGACATAATGGCGTAATTTGTCACATACTACAATAACTAAATGACAAATAAAGTGAGTATCTGTAGTCTTTCACTTAAATTTTTCACTTTAGCTCAAAATATTAATGTTGCAGTATTACCTATTTAGAAGAAATACAGGACTTGAAAATTTCTGGAATCTCATGAGGGTAAAAGCCCAGCATGTTCTATGGAAAAATGGGAAAATAAATAAGAAATGCAACGCACAGCCATGGGCTTTGTCATTTGATGGGATTTTGTATACAAGGGAATGTTCCTGTTGAGTGTACTTCACAAGAGAAGAATAAAATGAGCATTTAAGAAAAGAATCAATAAAAATATTAATGAACAAGTTACAGTTTTTAATAAATAGCAGCAGATAAAAACACCCTCAGTGTCTGTCAAAGCAAGAATTTCTTTTTGCTTTTTTACTCCTCTTCTGCTCAATGCAATGGATATGTTTTTCTGTTATCCTTTTCTAATTTTTATTCTAAGAACATGATATTCTTCAAAGCTTTTTAAAAAGAATATCTCATTTCTCTGATCCTTCTGCCTCTTTAGCTGAGGCACATACAGCATGAACCAAATGCTATTTCCCAAAAGGATACGTGACATCAGCACAGGGATAAGTGAACATTGTCATCTCATATTCCTTCTCATCTGTCCACAACTAAATTGAACTTGCAGTCTGGTAAATGTTTCAGCCTAGGAAATGTTTTGGGTAACATACACTACTTCTAAATAGTACATGTACTATGAAAGAGGATGAGGAAGGGTGGAAAGGAACAAGGAGATGAAGAGTTGAGGGCAAAGATGAAGAAAAGAAACAAAAGAAAAAATATAAGCTAAGGTAGTAGTTTGGACATAGACTAAGTCAAGAGTCTGTATTGGTACTCCATTGTGTTTCCACAAGTGAGCTTAGTTCTTCATTTGAAAGTCACTTGTGGTTAAAGTAAACATGCATTATGACATTTGGATGTTGAAATTATTCCACACCCTCTTCCTTATGTCTTTTGGCTTCTCCTCAGTTCTTTTCCAGCTGTTTTGTTCTCCTCTCATTCTATGTGTCCTCATTCTCTTCCTTACAGTATTTTTCCCACTTACTTTTTGTTTTCCTCTTAACTTAGGTGTGCACCCTCCCCCACTTTTACCACATAATAAAGGCTTGCAGACGTTAGCAAAAAAGGGGACAAAACAATTTTCAGCTTACATTGAGTCAGCCTGTTAATGTAGAGCTATGAAAGAGCCTTGTCCCAAACAAGTGGTGTACAGCAATCTATTCAAATGCCATGGCCTGCCGCGCTTTGGAGACTAAATGAACTCAATCTCTCCTTAAATGGCAGCACGTTGGTAAGTATCCCCAGATCCAAAATGCAACCCAGATTCCAATTAATCCAATTAAACCCTCTGCTCATGATTCTTTTTTTTTTTTTTTTTTTCGATTTGATCAAGTTGTCACTATCTATTTGGATATTTAACTTTATTTCCTGGTATTTCCTTAATAGGAACCTTCAAAATAGGAAAAATACAAGGCAGCTACTGTCACTGACTGAGAAAACATCCTCTATTCTCCCAGGGTATCTCAGCCATTCTTCAGAATGCGCTTTGTGAAAGAGATGACTCACCTGGAGTCAGCACCTCTTAGCAGTTCTGCTGCTTTAAGGAATAGGTGAAGGAAGAGGAACCATCTTTCTAAGGATTTTTGCCATGCAGTGAACCTATCATTATTTTTTCTGACAAAAGAAATTTGCAGTTTCATAATTATTGCTATTGTGATCATATTGCTATAAAAATGTCAGAAACATTTTAGTTTTACAATTAAGTACAAAATATCAGTGTCATAATGTTCAAATTTTCAGTGTTTTAAAATGCCAAGTCATTTTTGAAAGTTACCTATTTGTGACAAGTTTTAAATAGCAATCTGCTCTGTCTCACTTAAATTCTTCAAACCCATAGTCATAAAATGGTTATTAATAATGTTTAATATTTTGTATGTTGTTCGTTGATTAAACATACATTCTTCTGAGTGATATGCTAATATTTTCTACTTTTTATGGAGTATTTGGCATTATTCTTAATTATCTACAGATGGACATATTTCCGTGCCAACCTATTCTCATATCATTTTACTTATTTATGCTGCAACTCTCTCCTCATAAACAATGGCTCATCTCTTTGAATTTTTAGGGTACCTTTAGTTAATGAAAATTTTATAGTTTGTTTTCTTTAAGTATGCCAAGTCTTTATTTTGTAGTTGGTGCATTTTGTGTTTTACGTAAGAAACTTACTTGAAATAATACATGAATATATCCTTTAAAAATGAACTTTTCTTAATATTCAGTATTGTTTTCATCAGAATTCTAAAAGTAATTCAGTGGGGGAAAACAGATTTTTTCAATCAGTTTTGTTGAGACAGTGCCATATTTTAAAAAGCAAAAACAAAATAAATTAAAACCTTTTATTATAA
>NW_004524594.1:9958496-9960285 GCF_000260255.1 Octodon degus
TTAATAACCATCTTCCAAAAGAGATGTGCCCTGTAACTGCACCAGTGAGCTGGTTACTCCCATCCCAAGGAGGTCACAGGATGAGGCTGACACTCTTTGCCAGAATCTCCTCTTAAAATCACCAGCCACAAAGAACTGGAGATTAACATGATCACTAGGACTGTGTGGCTCCAAAGGTAAGCAGCAAGCTGGGGCTGGTTGAATTGTTTTCAAAGTATCTCATTACAAAGACTCTGCTTTGTATGTTAAATATGTTAGCAAAGAAGATGAATTTCCAGGGGAGATAAACAGTCTTTAACACACCAAAATGTTTAATAGGGTGTAACACAAACATTTCATCTCTTTTGATGGATGAAAAAAGTGATTTTCTTTGAATTCCAGAATAATTGAACACGTTGACCCACTTTTGTGTTCTCAATAAACTTTACCAGGTGAGTGGTTCTGGGTGAAGTTTGCCATGGTTTATCAATCATTCTTCCTGATAGAGTTATGATAACACTGCAGTATGGACCTGTGGAAAGGAAACATGTGACTTACCAACCATCTCTTTAAAAAAAAAAAAAATTGTCCTTAGAATCTGACCCAACCATAGGAGGCAAATCACACTTTGGATACCCTTAAGGAAATACTACAACTTTATATTATAGGACTTGGCATTTGGATGCAAATTGGCTTTGGCTTTTAGGTGCCTTTAAGATACCAAAGAGGCTTCCATACCTAACAGAAAATATGAAATGCCATCTGTTTTTGCAATAAATCAAGTTACAGTTACATATACTGAGTGACAGCGTCAACTGAGATAATGGTCTGAGCTAAACTACTAGATTTAGTTTGTGGTTATCTTCTGTTTGTTAGATTAAAGTTTTATAATTTTTTACATAGGACTGCTATACTGTGATTGTGTTTCTATTTGTGACATATTTAGGTTCATATTTACTGCAATCACTCTTCTTTATTAATGGGTATCATGCATCTGCTTCTCCTGGACTTTCAATAAACAAGCCAGAGTGTTTTTTTTCAGTACCAAGTGTCCCAATTTGCACTCATATCATCTGTGAATCCCTGCTTTGTACTCTTACTGCAGAGATGTGTAGATAGAATCTAAAGAGAATTGAGGAAAAGAATTATCTGTGTATATAACAAAGTTATTTCCTTAATTTTTGTAATAAGATAAATTCAGTGTTGACGTCCAGATTATTGAGGAAATCTCCCTGCTTGGAGAAGTTACTAGCAAACATTGTTCCAATTTCCATTCCCACCAACAATACAGAAGAGTTATTTTTTCCTGTATGCTTGCCAGAGTTTGTCTATGTCTCTGGGTTGCTGATTGGAAAGACAATTTTATTGCTTGGATTATGAACCATTATGTTATGGAGACAAAAAAATTATTGAATTACAAAGACCTATGCTGTATAATAAAGGAATATTCACTAACCTTACTTTCAGTTAATTCCCTTTAAATTTAAAATGAATTAAATTAAAATGTTGTTCTATCCCCCTGAAAATTTTGAAAAATCTTATTGGTCCTGTCTTTCTGGTGACTATAAGTAGTGGACACTACAGACATAGAACATTCTATTAGGTCAGTCTTCAACAGTATATGATCCGGTGTTGATGTTTTTTGAAATTTGTTCTGAAGTATTGTCCTAGGTCTGGTAGAAGTGTAGTGTTGGCTAGAAATGTAGTACTGGTGAGAAATACAGAGCTCAGACCTACTAAACATAAGTGTGTTCTTAAATGTCCAAAACAGATGATTATAATATGTAATAATTGGTAGTTCTTATTTTTT
>NW_004524594.1:9962350-9984093 GCF_000260255.1 Octodon degus
GGTGGGGCCGGCATGGCAGGCCCTTTCACCTGCCTAAACTTGCCTAAGCAGGCACTTTAGACTGCTGAATTATCTTGGTGGCCCATCATCCATTAGTTTTTGTGCAGGAAAAGAAATCCCAAGGAATAAATGAGGTATTTGACATAGCTGTCGCACAAACATTCTATCTTTAATTTTTTTTTACATTGCTTGTATGATATAGATGTTGTACGTATGACCTGATGTTTTCATTATAAGATTGTATTCTTACTGTATTAAATCTTGACAGATGTCTTAAGAAGTTAATGAGGAATGGAGTTTTTGAAGTTGACAATAATTTCACATTTATTGATAAAACTATTTTGTTTTTCAGCCTTACCTTGTCTTTGGAGTATAAGTGAAAAGATGTGGTTTTTAACTCATATATTTATTTACTTTAAGTATGACTGCTCCAAGGGGAAAGAAGTAGATATTCCAAAACCTCTAACAAAATCTTTAAACATTTTAAGCAATTCAGCATGAATATTTCTTAAAAGCCAACTTCAGAACACAGGTTCAGTTACTTTGAAAACAATGTTGGTTCATTAAGAATCATTTGAAAATAAAATAAACAGAGATAAAAAAAATCCTATTTCTATCATTGTTACCCAGTGTCACACATTAATACATTTTATAGTTTTTACTATTAGTGTTTTTAATGCTTGTATTTTTCTCAAATGAAAAAATGATGATTTTTAACAAACTTTACATACTTATATTTTATTAAATAAGTTATAAATCTAATACACACTAAATTGCAACATTGAAATAATTTTTAGCATCTTTACATCGCTGTCTTGGTTACTTTTCTCCCATGCTGAGACAAAATACCTGACACCTGAAAATCAGGAAAGAAAGGTTTAATTAGCTCACGATCTATGGAAGTTTCATGCCATAACCAGCTGGCTCCAAGGTTGGGTGGTGTGGCACAGGGGCAGTGTTCCAAGCTGTGGAAGACAGCAAAAGGAAGAGTCGAAGTGGAAATAGGGCAAGCCGCTAGTCCTCCCTGGAACTGTAGAGCAGCTACCCATCCACATCCATACAACCTAGTGCCCTCCTCTTCCACAAACTGGGAATGTTCACAAGATAAAGCCCCTAGCCCTGCTGAGTCGCTTAGTTAAACTCCTAACTGTCTCACGTTGACCTAATGTATAAATCATAACAACAGCCATGAATTCACATGCGGTTTTCATGAAAATATTGAATTAATAAATATATAAATATATTTTTATTCCTAAAATTATTTCTTACCAATGAAGATTTTTTTCTTAAAGTTTAGTATCTAAGATTATTTATATACCCTTCTAAATTATGGTCTACAATTATATAGAAAAGAAATTTTTAAAAAATATTGATTTTTTCCCAAAGGCATATGAAAAGCAAGTTGCCATTCAGATTTTTCCAGGAAATCTGCAATTGAGTAATTACAGTTTTATTGTGGTGCTGATGCTGAGGGAAGAAAACAACTGAAACCATTGCAGCAAGCTCTTGGAGTTGGCTGGGAATGGGCTGTGTAATTTCCCTTTGTGGGCTACCAGGGGGATTTAAACCCAGCTCCTTGTCATGTACCTTCCACCCAAGGGCAGTCCAGATCAGCACCGCAAAGCATCCCTGAGGGCAGAGCTCCACTGCCAAGGACAGTAGGGCTCATCCTGGTTTAGCCGCAACACTCAACATGTGAGCTCTGTAGTGTGAATGTGAAATTAATCTGTCTACCGAGTTCTTCAAAACAGATGAAGTAAGCATTCCCCATATAATGTATTTAGAGCTTCATTCACTCACTTCACAGGTCTCTATTTAGCTCTCCATTTTCAGGGCAGACAACTTATCTCTCAAGATGCAAAGACAAGCAACAAAATTAGACTTCTGAGATCTTACTGAAAACCAAGGAAGTGAGTGTAATGAAATGAGCTGGGATTGGGAAGTCTCTCCTGCAACTCATCTGTCCAGGTGGCAATGATAACAGCTGTTTTTCCCTCTATCCTACTATGGAAGTTGGTGAAAGATGGGCACAATAGACTCACCTGTTTAATTTGTAGTAGAATAGCAAATTATTCTGAATCTTATGGAAAATAGCTACTGAGGGCTGGGGAGACACTTCAGTGGCATAGGCTCCTGCTTGGCAAGCACAAAGTCCTTGAATCCCTGGTAAGTAGCCACTGTACCAGGGTCACCAGAAAACAAAGAAAGAAAAGTAATTCCTTGGTTCATGAATGCTTCTTCTTGTAAACAATTTGGTTACTCAACAAAAGCATTCAGCAAAGATTGACTTCCATCCACAAATACTACATCTGGTGACACATGTGACATTGGTCGTCTTCCCCACAGGAACATAAATGCAGCTGTCTTCTCCCAAATCCTAAAGAAAATGTAGTTCATAAACCAAGGCACAATTTGTTTGCATCTTCCTTTGTAAGGATGAATGGAGGTTGGGGAGATACAGTATTGAATTTTCTTTTCCTTCTTTATTCATTTTATTTGTTTATTTGTTTTCTCATCTTAAATTTTGAACATAAGCAATTGTAAATGTTGATGGTTCATAACCATGATTTTTCCTATGTTAGGCATTTTCTGTTAGATATTCCCTTTATCATCAATGACTTACATTTCTCAGGTAGTTTGCTCACTAACTTTCTTACATGTTTTTAATTTATTAATGACATTTTTCTTTATTTTGTTCCTGTTCTCCTACCCACTCTCAACACTCCCACACACACAAACTCACAATTCTAGCTTTCGTGCTACATTTCTCTGAGGTTCTTCTGCTATGTATATACTACATAATATCATCATTTATTACATATTACCAGTCCTTGTCAAAGATGTAAATCTTACCATAAAAGTTATTTTCATTTTAACATATTTCTGCAACCATAAAAAGCTGCCAAACATAAAGATATTGAAATATATATTTGCTGCACAAATGATTGCAGTGTGTGATAGCTTTATGCATTAATCTACCAAAACCATACTGAACAGAATTTCTTTTCTCTCAGATATCAAAAAGGTATCCATTAACAAATAGAGAAGATTTTTGTTTGTTCCTACCTCCAGTAAAAGGAAGAAGGGCATTTGTTGAGTGATAGTGTTAAAAGATGGTGATATAATTTTATACTGGGATGAAAAGATGCTTTGAATATTTACTACTCTCATAAAAAGCATATTCTCCTTTTTAAAACTATTGTTCTTGAGCTTTCCAAGTGGTAGACTTCACCCTTACCTATCAAAACTGTATCTGTAGGGGCTGGCGAGATGGCTCAGGGGCCGGGGAGATGGCTCAGTGAAATAAGCACCTCCCTGGCAAGGGAAAGGACCTGAGTTCAATCCCCAGTTCTGAAAACAAAACAAAACAAACAAACAAAAAACAAAACAAACAAAAAAAAAAAACCTGTATCTGTGATATCTATTTTAGTGGTTTGGAAATAGATTACTTTAACATAACTATAATTTTTTTCAAAATTTTAAAATATCATCCAATATCCTTGTGTATGTAGCATCTTTATATAATATATACTTGACTGTGAATGTATATAAATATATATATACATGTATACAAATATATGTATACATATATATATATCCAGCTCTATGTATATATACACATGTAATAAACTTGGGTAACAATGAATGTTTGCTTGCACTCTGCATATTTTAATGTACCTTAGAGTCATTGCACATGTGTAAAGAGGACAAAGAAATTCAGAACTATGAGCCACTTGGAGCGTTACTCTGCCAGCCTCTCTGCCTTGTGGGATCTGATTTCTGCAGTCTCTCAATTCATTGCTGTGTTCAGACTCCAGGCTAATGGCTTTGGGTCTCGGCTTTCAGCTGATGTGTGTGTAATAAGCCCCAGTTTACCAACTGATGAGTGACTTAATAGAAAAGGGTGGGCAAGTGCCAATTTAAGAAAATCAAGGAGCTACCCATGGAGAAAAGAAACACTTTTCTTTTTAAGTCCAATTTAGATTCTGTATAAAACGAATTAGAGTGAGAATCTTTTCTTTCTCCTTCCAACTCGAGAAAGAAATAACTCCAAGCAGCAACAATTCTCCTTAATTTTTCCTTTCTTTACATTGAATGGATGAAAATTACCCAATTTGGACATCAATTACAGTTGCTTTAGTGATAACCAGGGAAGTAAGCTACATTTCTCCTGCTCCTATAATGCTGAAGGATACATCGAAGCTGTGTACTCTGATTGAGAGAAAGCCTTCAGTAAAAGGGCCTGCTTTTCTGGGTTACTGATATTTTAGAAGCTGTTTTGAAGCACACATACAGGCTGGATGTTGTGGCTCTCACTTGAAATCTGAGAACTTTGGAAGGTTGACATAGAATTGCAATTTTGAAGTCAGCTTTGACAAATAAGGAAAATCCTAGGCCAGAATAAAATAAATAAATGAATGAAAAGGATGGAAATTAGTTCAGTGTAAGGACCGGTTGTAGTTCCCAGTATGACAAAAATGTACAAGCATTAATGACTAAAATAAACATAGTGTCCCATGCTGCTGAGAATAAAAAAAAATAACAACATTAACTTTTAACTCATTTTTTATAAGAAGCAGTACCATCCACAGATAGTCCAAAAATTGAGTGTTAGAGTTTTACTGATACCATATATTACAGAATAACATGGTCATGGGCAGGAACTTGGTATCATGCTGAGCAAGCCTTCTATTACTGTTCTCATTATTTTTATGTAATATATTATATCAATCACCAAAGCTCTATGAGTATAATCAGTAAACTTGAGGCATCAGTTCTTATTTTTATAGCATTTATTTAAATAATAAGAACAAAATAATATTTCAAATGCATTTGATATGGTGAATGTGCCAGTGTCTCTATATGTTTTTAGTATTATGCCCAGTTTAGAGGTGAGAAAATGGTGGATTAGACAATAAATTACTTTTATAATGTTGAAAATTTTATAGCAAGTAATTCAGTTAGCACCTACTCAGATATAATAGTTCCCTTATCTTCATGATTAACTCACAGAAGAGGTAGAGAACTGAAAGCCTTCTCTAATTATGATATTAACCCATACGAAGCAATTGATCAAGTTCTTGACTTGCCATACGGAGTTGCAGTGACCTCTGATCCCCCAAATCTTAATGGTCCTCAATGCTGTTTGTTTTCCATTAATAGCATGTCATTATATGCTGAATATTTTTCAATCTGTGTGTTCATTCATTTATGACCATGGTCACCAGAAAAGAATTTGTAGTTTGAAGATGGTTTTTCTATTGATTCTGGAGATTCTGCCATGGTATGTTAGTACTTATTAGATTGACTGTATGTTATAGAGCTTCTCTTATTATTTCTGAAAAATCTATAAGTCTTATTCAGAAAAACTTTGTGACTTAGGATGCTTGCTGATGTTTGATGTTACACACACACCATTATACGCATCTTGTTTACTATTACACATTGTAGCTTTTGTTGTAGGATACACAACATTAATGATGCTGAAGGAGGAGATGATTAAAATAGATTTGGTTAATTGCTACACCACTAGGAAGAATGTATGCAATGTGTTAATTAGTGAAACTGTCCTACCAGAAACTGTCTCATTGCTATTTGTTTCTCAATAAAATTATGGAAAAAATAAAATAATAAAATAATAAAATTCATCATAGCTAAAATAAAAAAATAGATTTGGTACAGTTTTCTGACTTACAATAAGATTGCTAACATTTTCTCAGTGAGTACTGGAGGATGCTAAACACTCCTGTCCCATCTTCGTAAAACTTCTCTTCTTTGTAAATTATCTGTAACTGATAATGACAATAGATACGACAGTACAGAAAAGATAAAATGTCTTTATCCCAACCTATTTAACAATTAGCTTGGATAATATAATGCAACAAATCACATGGGCAAAATTTGTCCTACCAAATTTACTCTCCCTGTAAAATAGAAAGGTCTTTATGCTTTAAGAGTCAAATGTATTATCTTGAACTAAGCGAAGTATATGAAAATGGGTAGAACACAAAAGAATTGAAGAAAGTGTGTTGAATTTCCAAGTGATACGTCTAAGATGTGAAAAGAGCTATATTTCACATCTCATTGGAAATTGTTGTTCATCTATAATTCAAGTATGCATCATTTACCTCAAACCACACATTTGGCTTAGAAGTCCTGGAAGCTAATGGCTGGTAGAGAAAGCATGTCAACTAATAACTTATATCTTGACATATTCGTAAATAAACAAAACATATTTATAAAGAAACAAAAGAAAAATGAGTCCAAAACTTAAGCTAAAAATATAAGAAAGGGCCAGTGAGATAGCTCAGCCATCTGAAGCACCTGCTTAGCCAAACTTAGGAAGGTACAAAGGAACCATGATTTGATCTCCAGTACCACATGCTGTGACAGCCCCACCCTCAAGGTGGGCTGAGCCAGCCAAATAAATAAATAATAAAATAACTGAAATAATTTTGCAATATACATCTTTATTTAATGAGAGGGAAGGGTAATTGATCAGGCCAACTACTTATGAGAAAAAGTTAGTAATGTCCCATACATATTGTGAGAGCCTCCTCTTCCTAGTAGTGTAATTCACATCCATAACTCAATTAAAGAAAGATAAAAGGGCTGGGGAAATAGCTCAGTAGAATAAGTGCCTGCCTGGCAAGCTCAAGGTGCTGAGTGCAATCACTGGTACTGCAAAAAAAACAACAACAACAAAAAAAAAACAGAAAACCAAATAAACAAAAAATTAAATAATGATGGCAAGGAGGGGAGAGATAGCTCAGCCAACTAAGTGCGCCTGCTTAGACAAGCACAGAGAATGATGTTCAATCACCCTCATCACATGTCTTACTGGCCCCACCCAGGGGTACTCTGAGGCAGCCTCTGAGATTGGGCCTTGTGGTGCACACCTGTAATCCAAGCACTGGAGAGGCTGAAAGCAGGAGGATCAGTACAAGTCCAAACTGTGTAGTGAGACCCTGTACCAAATACATAACTGTTTTAAAAAAGAAAGATGGCATATTTACCATAATATATGCTGTGCCATTAATTTCCTATATACTTTGCTCATATACTTTGCTTTTTAAACATTTATTTTGCATTTTTGCAATATAATTTTGTACTAACTTTTTACTGTCAGAAGGAAAACTACTGACTATATAACTAACCAGTTGTGAATTACTAATCCTTTGAGGATTTCCTGGCATCTGCTAGGTCTGTGATGGGCCTTTGAGTTACCCCAAGGCATATAGCCTGACAATCCTCAATGATTTCCCTGCAGCCTGGGTTGTGTATATATTGGCTTTAACATACTTGTCTTGAACTATGAAGAGAGATCAAGGTTGATTGATTAAATCTGTAATCTTTCCTGGGCCACAAGCACATATTTCAGGAGTTGTTAGATTTTATATATTTTCTATAATCAGGTCTTAAATTCTTGCCGATTTTCCTCAGGTACATGTAATAAAATTTACCAGCTATTTAATAGTTGCTGACATGACTTTCACTGCCTTCCTTATTCATTTAATACAAACTTAGTAATAGAATTCTAAAAGTCCTATGCAACAGAAATTGTTTTTGTGGCCATGTATGCCTTGTTTTTTTGCCATTATAAAGTTATAATTCAAGTCAGGGAGGATAAAATCCAGAGCAACCCCTTTGCTGTCAGTTCCCTAGCTAACTTTCTTATATGGCCATTGATATGAGTGACATATTTTTCTGTGATCAGACTAAGATATGAAATTTTTCTTAACTTAGTGAAACAACTTGAAATATATTGATATTAACACAAGTTCTATTTGATTAATCACAATCAATTAAAATGATAAATATATTCCAGTCAGTGCTCAGGCCTGGCGTGTGAGTGGGACCACCCCAGGCCTATTGGATCTTCATTCTATCCAGTGCCCAGTCCCAGTGTGTGAGTGGGGCCACCCAGAGCCCTTCAGATCCTCATGCCAGCAAGCTCCCAGGCCCAGTGTGTGTGTGTGTGTGTGACTGCCCACCAGCCCGCTAGATCCTCACTTAAGTCAAAACCCAGCTGCAATGTGGGGATCACCTGCCTGCCCACTGGTTCCTCATTCCATCTAGGACCAAGGCATGTGTGTGGAACTCCTTCCATCACACAGTTCTGATGTGGAACCCTATAGCAGAACTCCCGCAGAAAGGTTAGAGGCAAGAACCACCCAGCTAATCCAGAAGCAGAACATCTTGCCAGAGTGGCACAATGGGCTCACTTCCAAGGGCTATAACAGGAAGAACTGGAACACAGCACCAAACCCAAGTCACACGCACCTGGACAAGTTTGAACTTGGTAGATACAGACCTGGTACTAAGGTAATAACTGCATCAAAGCTCTACACCAAAGTTCAGAAGACAGTGCTATATAACATGACAAAGAGAAGGTGCAAAATGCATCATCAGTCCCCGAGACAACACAGAACAAAGGGAGGGAGGGAGGAAGCAAGGAACCAAGAAAGGAAGGAATGAAGAGGCCAAATAAGAAGAAACAAATATAAATATGTCAGTATGTGAAAGAAATTATAAAGACCATAAAGTCATTGCTTTAAAATGTTTTTATTCAATGAACTAAATATACAGTAAGATTATGATAAACCTGAAAAATGTCTATTATTTTATGTTTTCTTTGTAGCATTTTATGTATAGATACATACATAGATTTTTTTTTCTGTTAAAATTGCCTACAAGTTTTAGTAAAACAACACGTACATGTTTGTTGGTTGAGAGGGCTGGGCTATGGTACATGATACTGTAGAATATATACTATTTAGCTCAGTTGCCTGATAGGCTGTGCCATCTAGGTTTTTTTTGTTTGTTTGTTTGTTTGTTTTGTTTTTTTTTTGGTGGGACCAGGAATTGAACACAGACCCTTGCACTTGCCAGGGAAGTGCTTATTCCACTGAGCCTTCTCTCCAGCCCCCTGTGCCATCTAGTTTTACGTAAGTGCATTCCATGAGTTTCAACAATGATGAAAATACATTTCTCAGAGTGCATCCTTCTTATTAAATATAGTATTGAAGTATTTGTCAAACATACATCCAGCTAATCTCCACTGATACATAAAGACACAGTACAAGCACACACACAGACATATACAAATGTATATATTCGCACATATTTTCAATTGATTATTATGCTTCCATATTGTTCCTGTGAAGTGTAATTAATTTTCAAGGAGTAAATTACACTCCATTTTAAAACGTTCTCCAGTACAGAGCAACAAGAGTGAATATTTGACACTTGGAGAGATAGATTTAGAGTATGGCATTGGAGATGTGACTACTCAGTGCTAGAGATCTTGCCTGCAGTGTGTAATGTCTTAGGTTTGACCTCTGGTAGTAAAACAAAAAGTACAATAAAGAATCTTAGACACAAATATTGATGTTTATTCACTGTCCCCAACTGAATGAGCATATTGCACTATTATCTATCATATGGAATTTGGTATAGTGTGCCCTCCTCTTTGATTAATTTATTTTTTCCTACATGAATATAACAACTTCTTAAAATATTATATGTAGTATAAATATGTATGATCTAATCTCTCTATATGTATGTCAAACTCATGCTCAATTAAAAATACAGAGAATGTTTAAATAAAGAAGAAGTAAAAGCAAAATAATAATTTTTCCCCCACAAAATACTCCCCTCATTTTTACACACTTATCCCACTGTTCTTACATGTTTGGAAGCAGTTCTGAAAGTTGTTTCATGAGCGTATTTAGTGGTGACGTCATGGCCGTCTCTACGTCTTGAATCAATTGAAAATCTTTACCTTATTTGATCATTTTGACTTTGTGTGAGAGTTAGACACTGCGTGATGCCAGATTCAGTGAATAATGAAGATGGCAACATAGTCGTGCTTTATCACTCTGCGTTTTCTCAGACACTCCATGTCAGCAACACTAACCAGATGTCGGGTCCATATCTCCTATGACATTCATAAAAGAAGACATCCATGACTTCCTCAGGCAGTAAGATGAATGACAGGATAAACATGTTGCACCCAAAGCAGAGCACTTTGGGGATAATTGAAATCAATGTCTTTTTATTACAATACTTCTTAAAAATGTAAACATTCAATGTAGAGTATTTGTTAATAACACTCCATACACTGGACTAAGGTAGGCTCACATACATATGCTTTTTTAAAGCAATACGACCTGAACATGTGAAATATGTTGAAGTGGAAAACAAAGTTTCTCAAAAATCCAAGGAATCTGAACACAATGAGGGACAGATGACAGTTGCATATTAGGATTTTATTTATTTATTTATTTGTTGTCATTATTATTATTATTTTTGGTGGAACCAGGGATTGAGCTCAGGACCTTGTGCTTGCCAGGGAAGTGTTTATTCCACTGAGCCATCTCCCTGGCCCCATCGTATTAGGATTTTATAAGTAACCTAAATCACACTATTTCCTATGATATATTTTCTACTGCTGATACAGTATGCATCAGTATACTTTGTAGTATGTAAAGCATTTTTTCTAGGCAAATAGATGAACTGGATTTATCTTCTCAAAAGTAAACTTAAATTATATTTTTAGAGGACAAATATCAGGTGGTTTAAGTGCTACATAATTCCTATTTGTAGCATCCCTATATTACATGTAATTGAATAGAATAACTTGGTTTCATATGATTTAGAGTGTGAAGTATAGAGGTGAGGTGAACTCCTTCTTTGTGCAAAAGACCAAATATAAACCACCCAAACTCGTATGCTTATGCTTGCTGTTGCTACAGCTACCTTTTAATGAATACATGTTGCAAACCTTTAAGAGGTGAATTATCAGCTTTGCTCCCCCAACTTTTGCAGGTATCCAGGAACAGCTTGTCTGGATATTTTTGGCTCAGGGTCTCTCATGAAGCTGGAGAAAAGCTGTTGGCAGGGGTAGTAGTCTCCAAAGTTTGCAAGAGAGCCTGAAAAATCTTCTTCCAACATCACCCTCCTGACAATTGGCAGGAAGTACCACTTCCCCCACGGGGGCCACTTTCTTAGCAAGTGATCCCATAGTAACAGAACCAGCCACCAAAGTGAGCACACAGCCAGTAGATGAGCTGCAATCCATAAAATAATAAGCTGTTATTTGAAATGGTATCCTTGCTTCTGTGTGAAGCTGTTGGAATAATGCAATGTAGAAAGGATGTAAATAGACAGCAGAGACCCGTGGAAACCACCTCAGAGCTTCAGTATCACAGATAGGACAGCCAATAACAGACTTATAAAGCAAGGAAGGAGTAGACTAGGAAGGATAAGATTTGTATGCAGTCATCCCCTCTTAACTATAGTTTCATTTTGTATGCTTTCAGTTATTCATGTATACCTGCATTTTGACAACATCAGTGAAAATTTCCAGAAAGAAATAACTTATAGGTTTTAAGTTGTTTGTCTTCATGTACAGTGTAATGTCATCCAAAACTGTCTTACTAAGTCTTCCCAGGCTACAAATTTTCCTGTCAGTATATTCACAGTTTATGCACGTGCACCTCTTATTGACTTGTGATCCCAGTTATCACATTAATTGTCATGTTAACCCTTTAACAGCAGGTAATGTTACACCACAATGCTGTCACTCACCTGGCTTCATTTGTCATGGAGGCATTATGTCATGTCATATCAGTATCAGAACAGCACGTACAGTGCATTGAGATAATTTCAGGCAGCATTCCTCCAAATTCCATTATGTTATGAAGTATGAACTAAATAGTTGATGAATAAACAAAAAAATTATAGTAAAAGAGACATTATGTTAATGCCGTCTAGAATATGCCCACTCACTTTGAGGACATACCTCTTATTGTTCTCTGCACTTGGTTGTCACTGTTTTATAAACAGGGACTTGCTACATAGTTCATGCTGGCCCTAAACTCATTGTGCAGTTCAAGCTGACCTCAGATTTGTGGTAATGCTCCTGCCTCAGCCTCCTAAGTGCTGGGATTAGAGGTGTGTATCACGTCCAGGTGACGCTGGCCACTTCTGAAGTGATTCTGGAAGTCCACTTTTCCAAAGTGTCCTTTTGTAGAGTCTTTGATGCCATTAGTTGATTCAAAAGTTTATGTCAGTCCCTGACAAATGAAAGTGTTATGGTATGTACTTATCCGCCTTACTCACCTCATGGGACTTTGGGACTTGTCACTCTTCAAGTCCAAATGACAATAATTTTATCAGTTCATGCCACAAAGGCATCTAGGATGGTACATGTAAAGTCACTCATAAAAAAGATTTTCTGAACTTCTCCAGAGAGTGGCAAGAAAAATGATTCAAATACATTGGAATTGATGGGGAGTATTTGGAAAGAGCTTAGTGGCAATGTTTCTTCTGATGTGATATTTTATTAAAAATTAGACATTCATCATAGTCTTTGATCATGCGTCTCAGTTACTTTTCTCTTTTTGCTGGGATCAAATACCCAACACCCAAAATTAGGAAAGGAAAGGTTTATTTAGCTTACAGTTAATGGAGGTTTCAGTTCACACATGGCTGGCTCCAAGGCACAGTAGCACATGGCAGAGGGCAGCCTTTCATGGTGGCAGAAAACAGCAAAGAGCAAAGGGAGGGGCAGCAGCTGTGGCTTCTAGTAAGCCTCTCTCCTTGTAACGCAGATTAGCCACTCCCAGTTAGGGGTAGCACTTACACCCATAATCCCAGCATTGGATCATGAATTAATCACAAACTCTAGAAACTGCTTCATTGACTACATAAGGCTTTGCAGTAACACTTAGATACAAACTATAACATTGTGTATCATATGTGGTTATAATTGTTCCATTTTATTATATTTGTTGATCTTTTACTGTGCTAAATTTATGCATGCAACTTTATCAGTGATATTTTGTGGAGGAAAAGCATAACACATAAATCATTCAGCACTATTTACAGGTTAGGACACATCTCTTGAGTGACATAAAACTTACCACCCTTGGATAAAAATGGGAGTCCATGCTTGTGTATGTGTAAAATATGAATATATGCACTGTGTTTGTTTAGAATCATTGTACTTCTTTTTGCCAGCAATATTGGAGTGATTTACCTTCCTAAAAATAATTCCTCTTCTTTTGAGGTTGTACTTACAGGTAATTGGCAGTTTGATATTAGGCACAATTCCAGGAATTCTTGAAACTTAAAAAGGATCTCAGAAGTCACAGTTTCAAACAAACTAATTCAATAAAGGAAAACACATCTACAATACATGAAAAATGAAAATAGAATGCTCTTGCAGAGATCAAAATTCTAATTATTTTCACCACAGACACTTTTGGAGTTTATGTTGCTAAATAGGTTAAAGAAAGAACTTGAATAGAAAAAATTCTAACATATTATATACAGTGCCTAGCAGCCAGAAATCCCAGGCTGTGAATTCATCAAATTTGATTCATCCAGGCAAGATGTAAGTAACAATGTAGCCCTCAAAGTACTGTCTTCTGCCAATGGTAACTTTGTATTTTTTTATTTCTTTATTCAGTGATTAAAAACTATTTGACAAGCAGAGCTATAGTAGATGTGGCTGATTTCAATAAAATAAAACAATTAATTATAAGTATAAAGTGATTTTATAATAACACATAGTTTTTGTAGAAAGCAGGCAGTGGCAAATTGTTAAATACTAACGTATTCCCTATTTTTATTCTTAAATCCTAATCTCAAAATATGTCCTTCTATGAAATAATAAATGCTATTCTACTAAACAGTTGGCTTTTGATGTTTCCACAAAATTTCAAATTCAGATCTAATAGCAATTTGTTAAGTTGAAAAATTCTGGCAAGAATATTAATACTTGATAAATATTGTGTCTGTATATGTCAGTCCTGAAAGAGAAATGTGTTAATGATTTCAATATTTCATTTAATGCTTTTAAATATTTTTCCAAATTTTATTTTACAGTGTAATTTGTTTCATTTCCTTTGTTTCTTATTTTGGCCATTTTAATCATACAATCCCTTACAATAATGTCCAGCATAGTACAATGAAGTGAGTTAAAGAAGAATATACAAGAAAGACAAATTTCTTGAGATAAAATACAATCACCTCCAGTTACTTTCATCTTACACAACACTTCATAAATTCTGGATTTTATATTTTACTTATTGTATTAATAAAATGAAATCAAGGCTTAAAGTGATATAAGGGTGATAACATGCTTTTCTCATGTTATAGAACAAGGAAATAAAAAACCTTTGAGTCAAGATCAATTCATCTTACTCAGGACATAGGAGAACCTGTACTGTAACATCATGTAACTCAGCTGTGTCCCAAATTTTCTGATCAAGGAAATTATGGGGCCACTGAGGAAAGTGATCAATGGTGTAGAGTATGCCTGAGAAGAGTCGCACGGAGAGAAAACATTCTCTCAGGCTTCCACAGAGAGCAAATTGGTCAAGCAATGACTGTGACTCATCCACATGGCTGGTGCTGACAAAGGATCTACAAACTGTGGTACAGGGTTTCAGGGTAAATCCTGAGAGGATTTGACTGACTTTGTGAAATGCAAAAGTTACATCTCTTATTATATAGGTCTTGCTTTATCTTGGCTTAATCATCCAGCATAAATGTATAAAAACAAGGTATTAAAAGTAAAGACATATTAATATGCTGAGCTGTAAAAGGCTCAAGTCAATAACTTCTGATATTGCTAGTCTTACAGAAAACCCACTACTATTACGGACTACTGGACTGTATTGGGTTATTTTGCTGAATTCATGCACCTACAGTATTTAAATGACAATGGAATACCCTTCTCTGACAAAGCTGAACAAAAAAGGCGGATACAAATGAGAGACAATTTTGTATCTGTAAATTCAAAATAGTTAGGATAGATACACAGCTGCATTCTCTTAATTCAATGAATAGAGAGATTTGTCTAATAGTGTTTGTGGCCAGGATATCATGTCTGCATCTTGTACAATGAATAACCACTAAGACAATAATGTGCAATGTATTAATTATTGAAACTGTGCTAGTAATTGGTTTTGAAATTAATTTTGTTTTGTCTCATTGCTATTTGTTTCTCAAAAAATATTATTTTTAGAAAAATAAATAAATAAATCACATTGAACTTAAAAAAAAAAGATCAATTCATCTTGACCTGGAAGCCCTCATGATAGAGTACAACATCCTATTTTCAGAAATAACTTTCCTCTCCTATTGATTGATAGCTTGCTGAAAAAACAAAACAAAATCTAATAAAACTCATACTGTTACAGTTTTAGAAAATGAATCATAAATAGTTCTGCACACTGATATAAAACTTTCCCTAAACTCTGAGTGGGTCATTGTTCCTAGTCTGTACAAATAATGTGATTTACATGCAGGACCTGCTTTACTTCAGGGAATCTGGAATTTGGTTGACACAAGGCACAGCATGTGTATGTGACAATAATGACCCAGGACACTGAGTTTCTAAAGGCTTTCTTCATAGACAAGAAGCTCAAAGCTGCAGGAACTAAGATAAATTCCAAAGCAGAATGTGCTTCACAACTTACTCCTGCATTTCTCAGAATTCTCTCC
The DNA here is from genome assembly GCF_000260255.1 of Octodon degus. Taxonomy (NCBI): domain Eukaryota; kingdom Metazoa; phylum Chordata; class Mammalia; order Rodentia; family Octodontidae; genus Octodon; species Octodon degus. The sequence goes on from NW_004524594.1 coordinate 9,977,870, forward strand.
ATGTGTTCTTTATCTTTGGTGCTTTATTTTGCATTTTAAAAATAAAAACTTGTTGAATAAATCTATGTACCGAGTCCTGTAAATCTTTCTATTGGGTCATCAATTATTTGTAGTTATGGACACGTTCAACCAAATCTCAAAGAAATGATAAAGAAAAGGGGAAAAATAAAATATCCCCAGCTAAAAATGGCTTCAATAATTCAAGAATCAAAGACTAAGTTTAGTACATTTATCTACATCTAAAGCAATTAAAATTTTGAAAAATCAAGTCACATCTCATGGGTTTTATCAGTTCTTGTCATCCCTGTTATTTATGCAGACATAGGATCCTATTTCTCATTTCCAAGTTTCTCTCATTGTATTTCTGATACCTGTAGCTTTTACACAAGTGTTCCCAGGGACTCATGAGTTCATAGGTGGGGTTTTTCTTATGTGAGTAGAATTAGGGTATGGGAATATGGATTAAGGGTCTGAGATAACTAAATTAGTTTCTAATATTTAGCATACTTCTGGGCATTATGACAGGAAGCCCACTGTGAATGTCAGTGGCGTTTAAGCCTCACTGGAGAAGGGCAGGCTCCCTGTTTCCTCCTCCTGCCTCTCAGTCTACATACAGTTTCCCCTCTGCCATTACTTTCTGTCTTGTTACCCTGCCTTGGAGCAGGCTGAATAGAAACTGAAAAACTCTATAAACTGTGAGCTAAAATAAATTTTTCCTCCGTAAACTCCTGGGTTTAGAGTGCTGTAACCGAGCGATGAGTAAAATAATCAAGACACATCGTGAAGATGGATCTCAGCATGCAAAAGCACCTCAAAATTCCAGGCAACTTTGTGAAAAAATGAAAGAAAATGATTTTAGTTTTTGTTTTTGGTTTGGTTTAGGACAGGGTCTCGCTACACAGTTCAGCATGGACTTGACAACTCATTATGTTATCCAGGCTGGCCTAGAACTCATGTCAGTCATCCTGACTCAAACAAGTTTGGCAAAATGATGTGTTTTCTAAATGTGAAATCTCAGTTCAGCATATGAGTCCACAATTATCAGGACACAAAGGTCATAGCTGCCCATTAGAGAAAAACCAAAGGAATAAACTGGGAACATTTGCAGCATTTATGTACTATTTTTATCTCAAGGATTAAAAGTAGTATAAGTAAGACAAGAGAGAGGTTAATGGAGTAGATAGGTGAAATTTGGAGCAATTATGGTACCATTTCAAGTTTTGTTTATTTATAAGCACAAGCAAGCCAAATATACAATGAAAGAACGCTATGTAAATGAGGAGCTTCAAACTGGAATTCAGTTTTAAAGGACCACTTCTGCCAAGGAGCATCCAGCTAGACAGGACTAAATGTGTCAGTGAAATGACCAGAGAGGTATATTTTGCAAATATTTATTTTAAAATTCTTACTATGGATAGAAAGCATTTACATTTTTTAAAAATGTCAAGAGTATCAAGATCATGAAACAAGAAACTAATCATTTATCCCCTAATTAATAAAACACAAAATTGACTGAAAATTGGCATTTCATAGAGACCAAGGGCCGCCTAATGATAGGCCAGTCATAGTATATGAAGAAATACGCAGATTTTTAAAGGAAAGACAGAGTACCTTAGATAAAGACAATTTTTCAATGGCTTCAATACTTTTTCAATGCTTAAAAAACAGTGGAAGATTAAGCAAAAATATTTTAAATTCCAAATGTTGACTATTTCACAACTTACTTTCCTAAATAAATCTAAATCATGGGCTGGCCAGATAGTTCAGTGGACTGAAGCACCTGCTTATGCAGATGCAGGGATAGGGGTTCAATCCCCAGCATGCCATGCCTGCCCTGTCCCTGGAGAGTACTGAAACAGCAATTGAGACTGGCCATGCAAGCACCCCTGAAATGCCAGTGCATGGGAGTCTGAACACAGGAGGATCAGTAGGAGTCTGCTCCGTGTAGTGAGACCCTATAGATCCTGTGCTAATATATTTTTTAAAAATCTAAATCAGAAATTAAGCATAGCAAAGGGATAACCTCACATTTTTACAGTTATTTTTCTTAGTTATCCTACAGTTATTATCCTCTTTCAAAAATGTAAATGAATAGTTATATTATTTCAGCCAGAAATGTATAGAAAGATACTGAATACTCTTGACTCTGTCTTTCTGTCAATATAGATATAATGTAAAAATGTGTGTGGGCTGTTTTGTATGTTTTTAAAAATACTTTTAAGAGTACAAGGTCAACATAATATTATTTTCTAGTCCATTCTGTTATTCGCTTTAGAATCCTTTTGCTGTAAACAATTCGATGCATTGAAGTAAAATGCAGTACATACTGTATGAAACTTACAAATACAGAAAACAAAAGTTGAGATAATTATCAATGCCTGGGTCTGAGACAAAGGATGATTTTATTTGAATGATACTATGGGCAGCAAAACAGTATTCTTTTTAAACTATATAATGTAACTCGTAGTGGCACACATAAAGATAAAGAGAATAAGTATGAGTAGTGCGGTCCCTGAGATGATTTTATAAATTACAGTGCTTGACAACTACAACATTTTAAGTGTATTTAAACATTTTTCATACAACGAAGTTTTCTTATGTCTTCAATTTTTACATTTTCTAATATAAATTGTTGGCATTTGGCTGAATGTTTCTCCCCGACTAATAAGAAGAAATTCAGTCAGATGTAAACAAATTGCATTGGAAAATGTAAAAATTGAAGACATAACAAAACTTTCTTGTATCAAAAAAATTTAAATACATTGAAAATAATGTAGTTGTCAAACACTATGATTTATAAAAATAAGACACGAAATTATTAGGTATTAAATCAATATAATATATATGAGGTTCATATGCAGACACAGATTTCCAGAACATGAATGTCAGTTATCATGGAAGATTTAAGTAATTGCACATATCTGTTTATGAGTTAGAAGACTGAACATTGTTGAAGTGCCAAAGCTTCCCAATTTAGCCTGTCAAATTAAAATACCATGAGGTATTTTACTAGTATGTGTGAACTGATTCTAAATTTTATATGAAACTCTAAAATATTCAGCACTAGGAAGAACAATGTTAGGTTAGGTGCACTACCAATTTCAAAAGTTTCTGTAAAGTTATGCAATTAAGGGAGTCAACACTAGTGAGGGTATTGCTGCAAAGATCAAAGAAACAGTACCAAGTCCAAAAGCAGATTTGGATTATAGACAATTCAACAGAAGCAGTCTTTCAAATTTGTAGTACTGAAACAATTTGATATCACTAGATACACAGAAAGAACTTAGATATGAGCCCTGAGGAATCTGCAAAATTGGTATTTGTGTGTATCTGTGTGTGTGTGTGTGTGTGCTGTGTATCTGTGTGCATGTTCCTGTGTGTGTGTGTGTGTGTGTGTGTGTGTGTGTGTATGTGTGTGTATGTGTTTACATCCAGATAATCAAAACATATCAAAGTAAGCTGTACTATTGCAATGAGAAGCAAGGAACTATAAGATCCAGAGCTAGGAGCTCTGCTGGAAGCACTGTTAGTATAGCGTCTTTAACGATGTGACATGCTCCTGCCTGAAAACAACAATATTGCATTGTAACATCCAATATAATATAAAATACTGATGTCACAGAGGATGCAATAAAGGGACTCATGATTGAAGAAAGTTGAGTAAAAGAAATGAGATGGGAATTCCTTTGTTTCATGGATCCAGGTGTGGAGTCCTTCCTCTGTATTGTCAATTTTGCTTTTTTAGCATTTCTTGAGAATTGACTAATTACATTTTGAGAGAAAAGACAATACTTTGTTTATAGATAAAGTAGATACTTTATCTCCAGCATAACATTTAAAATGTTTTCTCCTAACCATATAAATAAAAATTCAGTTCTGATTCTTAATCTGAAAGTTTTTTTTCTGGCCTAGCAACCTGTCCTTAGTGTTTGAAATATCTTAAAAGCTATTTACTGCAATTCTTAAAAGCCAATTAAATATTCTCCTGTTGGCTCATCTGCGGAGTTCATATGCACCTCAAAGAAATACTGGGTGAGTAATAATTTTATGAAAAAAGTGGCTTTCTAAGCAGCTGGAAAATTACAAGCAGGCACTGGGAGAAAGTTAATATCTGCGGTAATGAAGGAGATAAAGGCATCTTTCAGTTCTTCAATTTCATGTTATTTTACTTTTTACTTTTTGTTTTTTGTAAGACAGTGTCTCATTAGGAAGTTCTAATGGGCCTTGAGCTCACTATGTAGCCAAGGCTGGCCTTGAACTCTAGGCTGGGCTCCTGCCTCAGCTTCTCAAGTGCTGGGATTACAGGCAACATCATCGCGTCTAGCTTTATGAATTTTAATATGCACTCTTTATCTTGTGTTGGTACTGAAAAAACTGGGGAGAATGTCAGGTAATCAGTAGGATGTTTTGAAAGCTAAAAATCACAGCCACTTGAACTTTGATTTGGTATTGAGCATCTAAACTCATGTTAGAATTTCCAAAATATTTTCTTCATCCTGTGGGAAACACTATACAACCTGGCCATTTCTTGAAGACTGAAGTTACCTGCATAACATATCAACAACCATAAATTTTTAGGCAAACAATTTTATAGAGCAAATTTTCTTGCTTTAAAAAATAATTTATAAGGCACTTTTTTAAAGAAAAAAGACTGAAATCTACACAATGAAAGACATTATTATTATTATTATTATTATTATTATTATTATTATTACTACTACTACCATAATTGTCATTTTGAGAGAGGGTCTCATTTTGCAGCGCAGGGTGACATTGAACTTGAAACGGCCAGATTATTTCCACATCAGACTGAAAATTAGAGAAAAACAGAGTTTATTAATAAAGCTGGCCATTGAACCCTTCCTGGTTGCAGAACTTTAATGAAGGAGAGGACTGAGGCATCTCAAGCAGGATCATGTAAAGCTGACTCTGCCTTAGTATCTCTTATCCATAAGGTGGATTAAAGGCTAAACTAGAGCTTCTTTTGCTAGGATAAAATTAATCCAATTGAGAGCTGCCATCCCCTACAAACTCCCTTTTTAAACCAAGCTGGTTTTGAACACACAATGAGCCTTCTTCCTGAACCTCCTGAGTGCAGGCATGTGGCAGCACACCCGGCTCTTGAGAGGCACTTGTTGCAAGGACATGGGAAATGTTGGCTGGAAACAGGACCAGATTGCAATCTAATATAGTAGAGGAGATAGATCCGACAACATTATTTTGAAGCCAGTTTTGGAGAACCAGGTCTTTAGTCCCAGGCTTTGGGGAGGGTGAGAGGCAAAAGACCAGATGCAGAGTCCTGCATGGGGAACTTAAGAGAGTCTTTGTCTCATAATTTCGAAAACTGTATTATATAATTTCTTTTTAAGGCTACAAATGTGGCTTCGTGGCTACTGGATTACAGGGTGGCTATGTAATTACTACATGGCTACTGAATTGGAACCCGCAGTACGCCAAAAATGTATATATTTGGACAATTGTCTCTATCTTTAACTTTCTGCAGAGATAACTCAAGTAATACCTGACCATTCCTACTGACGAGTCAATTCAATTTTTGTTTTATTTTTTAAAGAGAATACAAAACCATGAAAAATAGAAACAACTGAGAATTTCACTAAACAAAATAAAAGAGATTTGATAATGTTTGTGGTATTGTATAATGTTGTATCTGAATTAATTATTCAGATTAACAGATGTAAGCATGCAAAATTGGTCAAAAGAAAAAGTTATAAGAAATTAGAAAGGAAAGAAAAAAATTAACCATTATTTGCTCTTTTCAGTACACTAGCAGAAATCAGCAACACGATTATGCAAGCTATCCTGTATCTATACATAAATCCATCTCTTCCTTCTTTCTTTGATCCTTTTACCCCCCGCTATTTAAGCAATTTCTTTCCCTTTCACTGTATCTGGTGTAACTTTCAGATTTAATTTTCTCTCTCAGGATCTTACCCTAGCAAGACAATCTAATCTGATGTTTGCACATGTGGGTCTGATTTATTAACATCTTCCACCAAAGCCAAACATTTGTTACAGTGAATGAGTCTACACTGATGCCTCATTGTCACCTAGTGTTGATATTTTGTATTAGAGTTCACTTGGGATGTTGTATTCTATAAATTTCAACTAATGTATAATGGTGTATTTTTATTATGACCTCAATATAAGATAGTTTCATTTCCTAAAAACTGACTTGTATTTTTATTGATTCTTTTTGTGTTCTC
>NW_004524594.1:9984193-9987762 GCF_000260255.1 Octodon degus
CTCTCTCTCTCTCTCTCTCTCTCTCTCTCTCTCTCTCTCAAATAAATTAAAAAAAAAATTAAAAAAAAAATAAGATTGAAGTTATGTAATATTATCTTTTCCACACTGGCCTGTTTCACTTAGAACTACACATTTAATCCAAGACTTTTGATCACTCCGTAGCTCATATCTTATTGTTGAATAGTGTTTAATTTTCTGGACAAATTGCTTTATCTGTGTATTAACTTGTTTGTTTATCACTTTTGGAAAATTGTGAATTTAACCTGCCACAAACATCTGTGTGCAGGTTTGTATGTGAGGATACTCTTTTGGTTCTTTTGAGTAATGCTTAGAAACATGGGTAGATTACAGAAATCTGACCAACTGGCTTTAAAAGTTTTATTCCTACCAACAAGCAAGATGAGGTCCTGTCCCTTCGATTTTTGCCAATATTTACTGGTTTATAGGTTCTGAATATGTGGTACAACAACAATGTATTGATAGATCATTATTATTTATACTTATCATTCTTCAATGTCACATTATGTGTAGCATTCTTTCTATTTTAATAATTAAGTTTATTGGTACATTTTCATTGTGCACAATGATCACATTCACAATACAGAATTTGTACTTATATATGATATAATGACTTTTTTTCTCATTTCCTTTAACCCCTCTTCCCCTTCATATTTACAAAAATTTTGTTCCCATTTGTCTTTCTTTTCTCGTTTTCAAGCTTTTCTCTCCTTTCCTTTTCCCTTCTCCCCTCCAGAATTTTCCTTTCAATTTCACAATATCCATGATATATATTGGTCCTTACTTAAACTTTCTGTTTCTAGCACCAGTATATATATATACTGTATTAAGATGCTCTGAATTTTCAGTAAGATACCCAGAAAGGGAATAGGTGGGTCAAATGGAGCACCTAGGTCTAGCTTTTTTTTTTGAGAAATCTCCAGATTTCCACAGTGATTGCAGAAGTCTACATTCTCACTGAAATGCCAAGACTGAAAATTGGCAAACTACATGTCAGACTGAAAATTGGCAAACTACAGAGTTTACTAAGAAAACTGGTGATCCTTACAGATCAGAAAAAATGTCTGGCCTCATTCTTTGTCTTTGTCTTAATACCTACACATTATCAATGGTGGAGAAGGATAAATTAGAACTTCATTTGCTAGGATGAAATTAACCAATTGAGAACAGCCATCCCCTATTCCACCAACAGTTATAGAAGGGCTCCTTTTCCTCAGCCCTGCCAGCATTTGTCATTGGCTATTTTTTTTTTGTAACAGCCATTTTTATTTAGGTGATCTATAAGTTCAAAGCTGTTTTAATTTGCATTTCCAGAATTACCAGTAATATTGAACATTTTTATTTACTTATTTGCCTTCTTATAAGATATGTGTACTTAAGATGCCTATTTTTTGGTTTAGGTCTTTAAATTTGGGTACTCTGCTTTTTAATTTGTTTATATATTCTAGATAGTAGTCCTTTATGTGAAGAAGAACTGGAAAAAATATTTTCCTACGCTGTGGATTTTCACTTCACTCTGTTGATAGTTTCTCTTGCTGTTCAAAAGCTTTTCAATAAGAGGAGTACCAAGTTGTTGATATTTTGTGATAGCTTTTGTATGAGTGGTGTTTTACTCATAAAATTTTTGTCTATATGAATCTAAACAAGAATTCTACCAATTCTACCAATCAGATTTAATTTTTCTACTTTAGTGTTTAGATCTTTGATCTATTTTCATTTTAGTTTAGCTTATGGTGAAAGATATGGGTCAACATTAATATTTATTTTATTTTATTTTACTTTGTCTTTTTAAGACAGGGTTTCACTATGAATTTTAGGCTGGCCTTGAATTCACTTTAGCCTGGAACTCACAGCTATCCTTTTGCCTCAGGGATCCTGAGTGCTGGAGTTATAGTCATGTGCCACCACACTTGGCCTAAATACTTTTCTATAAGATAAGATCTCAGTTGTTGTCTTGTGGTATTTCTTCTGTTACTAGAATTTTGTTCATAAAGCTTTTGCTTACACTAAAGTCTTCAAGAGTTCTATGTACTATATCTTCTAGTATACTTAGTGGTCCAGTGTTGATATATACATCTTTGATCTATTTCAATTTTAGTTTACTACATGGTGAAATATATGAATATAGTTTTAATCTTTGGCATGTGTAAAGCAAGATTTTCCAGCACAATTTATGAAAGAGGCTGTCTTTCTGAAAGTGCAGTTGTTTGGCAAAAATTTTATCAAAGATAGGTTACCAAGTATGTCTGGATTTGTGTTGGTATTGATACAGGGAGAAAAACTGTTCTCAGGTGGGTGACCTCCAAACCATAAAAGGAACCTCCAAATGACATAGAGAAAAACAATCTCTGGACCTGACCTGCATGAGTTTGTGTTCTCTAAAACCAAAGAATGAATTTTAGGAACAAACGGAAGTTATGAGCAGAATATATTTATTGACAGAAAGAAAGCTCCTGTCCAAGAGAGGGACAAGAGGGGTGCCCGAGTGGGTAGTTCCCCCAGGAAGTTGTCTCTTGCAGGGACTTTTATAGAGGAAAACCATGTGTTGAGGTGGATCTGAGGTGGTGGAGAAGACATGGGAACTGCTTAGTTGGACATGAGGTGGGACAAAACTATGGTAAACCAATGGGATTACAAGCACCATTGCTCAGGTAAAACTGGTTAAATCCAGCATCAAATGGGAAAGCGAGTTATGTAGAACATGGTCTCTTCCTGTTGGGGGTTGGGCTAGTGATTTATTTGGGCTCTTTCAAGTTGATTGATACTATTTAGGATATCAATGCCTAATGCCCATCCTTAGGGAAGTATGTAGCTGTGCTTCCTCTTTTTGTCTTCGTCTTGAGATGTGGCCCATATGGGAGTATCTGTCTCTTCCAAGTTGCAAAGTCACCATTTCTTCCATCTTGTCTCCTTGAGGGCCTGGCCCTGTCTGACTGCCTATATTTCTGTCTAACTTGGCTGCCTGCAACAGTATCTTTTAATCTGTTCCTTTGATCATTGGGTCCATTTATTTTGTCAATATCATACTGTTTTTATCAAAATAATTTTGTTGTTTAATTTTAAGTCAGGAATTATGATGTCTTTGTTATTCAGAATTGCCCTTTCAAGGGCCAGCCAAATAGCTCACCAGATTAAAGCACCTGCAAGCAGGTGCAAGACCCAAGGGTTTGACCTCCAGGCCTGCTGTGCCAGCCCTGCCCCAGGGCACACTAAGATGGCAATTGAGATTGAGTCTGGTGGCACATGCCTGAACTGTAGCTCTTGGGAGGCTGTAAACAAGAGAATCACTACAAGTTTTATCTAGTAGTAAGACCCTGAATACCCTATAGATCCTTCCCCCTCAAAAAAAAAAAAAAAAAAAAAAAAAAAAAAAAAACAAAAACAGAATTTCCCTTTGTATTCTAAGTTGATTGTGTTCCAAATAACTTTTAGGATTGCCTATCTAATTCTCTGAGATATAATAATGAAATTTTCATTAGGACTGCATTAAATTTGTAAAACAATCTTGGAAGTACGACCATATTTATGTATTGGGCCAGGGAGAAGGCTCG
>NW_004524594.1:9988047-9990231 GCF_000260255.1 Octodon degus
AAATAAGCCCTCAGTTTGGTAATTTTACTCTAAGGGGAAAAATTTAAAAGAGGGTAGGGGTAAGATGGAGAAAGGGCAGAGAGGAAGTTATTAGATGCATACCTGGAGGACAAAGGACATGAAATTTTTGGAAACTAAGAAGACAGAAAGGAAAGAGAGAAAGAAAAAATAAAAACAATAACAGAACAACTAAACTGGTAGTCAATTTTACATTTATATAAAAACAAGAACTGACAATGAAGAAAAAAAACAAGAAAAGAATGATAAAAAAAAAAAGTAAAAAAGAAGTCCACTTCAAGGTGTGTCTCTGCTGTCACTGGTAGACAATGTGGGCAGACAGAATCCAAACTAATATTGATCAATCCCAGGAAGCCAGCACTAATTTTATGAGAGGGTATTGGATAATCCCAACAAGATTGCACTTCATTTCCGGTCCATTTCAGAATGGTTTCTGGACATAAATATGGAACTAGACCCGTTCAGCCCTCAGCAGTCCTCGTGCCTCCTGAACAGTGCGATTCATTCGGGAGCTGGTAGATGGTTGCAATAATTTCTCTGAGTTTGGAGCTCAGTTGGCTCTTTTCCAAGACAGCTCATTGACAACCATCCTCTCTTGTGGTGCATCTGAACCCAAAGATCTCACCAGGCACTGCAGTCTACTTCATCCACCTTTCCATTCCCCTGGTGTGTTTCTCTGTGGAGGCCTCAGGGCTTGCCAGTAGTCATTGTGCAATGAGTCCAGGCTCAGGCAGAAAGTGTTGCCTGCCACCTCTTTCTTCTTCATTGAATTTTCTCTCTTTAGTCTCTCCTTCAGCTTCGATTCTTACTCAGATCCTGCTTCCTGGAGACCAGCTTCCCTCCTTCTTTTCCTCACATTGCCACAGTCCAGTGTCTCATAGCAGTTTTTCCTTCCCACTGAATGATTTCTTTCTCTTTCACAGTATCTATTGTACCCATTAGATTTTTATTACTCTTTCAGGTAAGAACAATTTTTTCTTTGTACTGGGGATTGAACTCAGGACTCTGCACTTGCCAGGCAGGTGCTTATTCTACTGAGCAATCTCCCCAGCCCCCTTTTTTTCCCATCATTTTTTAATCAGGTAAGAATACATATTGAAATGTCTTACCTTCTAAGTAATATTTTTATACCATATTCTCAATGTGTAGCTGGCATTTCAGATATCTTTCCCAAAAAGCCATATGATGTTATAGAAAAATCATGATAAAGAGGAACTCCTTTCCTTGTGAGATGAAAGGAGGCCAGACTATGTAGTCCTTTGTTTAAAAATGTATTTGGTTTTTGCAGGGTCTCACTACACAACTCAAACTTGTGGCAATCCTTCTGCTTTCAACCTCTCCAGTGGTGGGATTCCAGAAATGTACCACTAGCCCGGACTCTGGCTGTCTCAGTCTGTTTTTGGGGCAGGGATGGTGTGCCATGTGATACCAGGCATTGAATCGCAGCCCCGGAGCTTGCCTAAGCTTGCCTAAGCAGCTGTTTTAGTCCCTTGAGCTAACTCGCTGGCCCCAGACTGTGTAGACTTATCTATGATTATTTAGGTTCCCTTTCTTCATTTCATCAAAATTCTATAAGTTCCTTCTTTAAAAACTTCTACTTATATATTTCATTTCAGGTACAGTCTGAAGTAAATGATATTGTATATTTAAATCTGCACTGCACTAGTTTATTACTAGCACTTGGAGAAACAATTAACTTTTTCATACTAATTATGTTACATTAAATTTGCTATGACCTTACAATAATTCCACAAATTTTTATTTATTATGCTTTTCTAGATAGAAAACCATGACATTCACAAACAGAGATAGTATTAAGATGTGTTGTTAGTCCTTTTACCTTTTATTTTTCATTCTTATTGTATTGATTAAGACTTCCAATATGGTATTGAAAGGCCACCTAAGAGGACACATCTTCGCTATGTTTCTGATCTTATTGAGAAAATTTAGGTTCACTCTATTAGGTTTGGTAGTAATAGAATTTTTATAGTTATGTTTATCAGGTTTAGGAATTTTCTGTACTTCTCGGTAACTGCTTTTAACTTAAAAAGTTGAATATTTTAGTAAATCCTTCTTAATTAGCTATTGATATCTTCATGTGAGTTTTTGTTTTTGTTTGGTTGATGTAGTGGTCACAACCATCGATTTTTTTTTTTTTTTTTTTTT
>NW_004524594.1:9990521-9991411 GCF_000260255.1 Octodon degus
TTTGGCTTTTGCCTGGGGATCCATATTCCTGTGTAGTGCTTTGGCCTTTATCATGGACTCTTCCATGTTCCATCATTTGCACAGACATTGCAGTGAATTCCAGAGCTTTAGCTTCCAGTGTGCATGAGGGGTCAAAAGAGAGTCCAACTAAAGGAGGATAATTTACGCTCACTTAAACTATAGATAAACTCACTCACTTCCAAATAGCTAACAATAAACTCACCTAGAAAAAAAAAAAAAATACAGGGTCATGGGCTGTAAAATATCTAAGCAGACTAAAGCACCTGCATAGACAAGCTAAGGGACTATAGTTCTATCCTGTCACCACATGTGGCTTCAGTCCCACCCCCAGGGTGGGCTGAGCCAGTCAAAGTCCAAATAGTAGCACATGCCTTAATCCCAGCACTGGGGAGGCTGAAAGCAGGAGAATCACCGGGTGCCTGAGGTGTGTAGTGAGACCCTAACTACCAAATACGTTTTTTAAAAAAGGGTCATAAATTAAGTAAAAATAGAACAATTTGTGGATTAGGGCAAACATTAAACCACATTGACCCATGACAAGCAGATAATCAGCAGTGTCTGGGAAATGTAAACCTTTTGGCAATAGTGTGACATTCTTATAAAACTCCTGAAAATGAGGTAATGCAGTTATTATGGAAATCTGAAAAAGTATATAATTTGAAAACAAAGTGTAGTTGGGTACTGATATTTTGGAAGTCCTCACCTAAAAGCAAGGACATAGGTCAGTTGTGAGCTCGCAAGGAAAGGTATCTTGTTCCTCCACACTTGTTTCTTTGGCGTGGGCTTTGTTTTCACATGCTTTCATCTGATGCTACATTCAGACACTCTGCAAAATTTCTCATCTTTAGTGTTGTTTTTTTTTTTTTTTT
>NW_004524594.1:9993693-9999757 GCF_000260255.1 Octodon degus
TCTTCCTTCATTTTCAAGAAAACTTGTTATATGTTAAGAATTAAATAACAATGGAACTGAACATTCAATGATGGGCCTCTGTTTATAATTCTGTTCTTATTACTTTTACCTTAAACATGAAAAATAAATCATTATGATTGATTCCTAAAGAATATTTTATTTTCAGAACTCTATTATTCTAAGAGACTATCATTTGACTGTATATTCGATATTTAACAGGGAATAAAAAAGGCAATTTATTTATGAATTCAATTCATTTATGGGTGCTACTTATTCATTTGAGTTATTTGATATTGAAGGCCAATATTTTCCATCATCCTTAAAATTTCTATTCATTTGTCACTATATCTGAACACATGTATCATCGCATAGTGATGACAGTCATGAACTTTAAGTCAGAAACATTAATATTAGGGTTAGAGTTATTTAATGAATCCTTATGTGACTTAGCAAAATCTCTCAATCTTTCTAAGTGATAATAGCATACATATATATGTATATATGACTCATAATATTTACTCAAGATAATTCAAAAACCATAGTTAAATATGCATATACTTTGTCAATTTTCAGTTACGCAAAATTTTTAAATGACTGAAGGTCATATAAATTTAACAAAAAATTCAGCTCTAGAAGAAGACACGAAACAAGCAGTAATTCTTATGAATTTCTTATTATTAAAAATAAAAACTATTGTTTAATATTATCAAGTAAAGGAGGATTAAAGATGATAAACAACACTGGCATTTCTGGACATGGATATGAATTCTCCTAAGCATATACATGTTAAAAATAAGCACATAAACAAAAACCAAAAAAACAGAGAAAACTTTGCTTCTTATTACTAACGTTTTAATACTATAAAGTCTGTTGAAATAAGAAGACGGCATGAAGAGAAAGAAATGAAAGTATTTAGGAAAATGTCCAATATTTTCACAGTGCAATTTTGTAAAATTTGTGAAGTTACAAAGATGATCACAATTAAAGAATAAGCAGCAAGTCTTTGTGAGCATATACCAGTAGCTCAGGTGTTTGAATTCAGTCCTGACCTTGCCTTTCAGACATAAAACCCATTGCCAAAGATGAGGAAATTGTCAAGATTTTAGATCACTTTAATTCTGTTTTCAATATATATTTTTTCTATTTTTTAAGGAGGAGTCAAAATAGTATTTAAACAGAAAAAAATTACTATTGATACAGAATTTCACTAAACCAGGTAAGATGAATTTCACAGTATTTATTTTAATGCATAGTGTTGTCATCATCTTAATTTTGTGATGTAAAGTTTCTTTTCTACCCATTGGATATGACTTGAGTTTTTGTTCATTGAGGAAAGAATTATTGCAGTCATACAGTACCAGAAAGCATCTGATATAGTATTAATGAATACATAGTATGAGGAAATATTTTTACAATGAAATAATTTTATTATGAATCTATAGATATTCTTCAACCGATCATTTAATATTAGATGCTTAAATGTGCACTGCTATTTCTTTAGGCCTTATACTAATCTATCAGACAGTGGAAAATCATGTGACCTAGGTAACAACACCTGCTGACCAGCTCTGACTGTTCACAGTTAATGAGAGTTATTTTGGAAACTGTCTGACATTCTGCCAATTTGAAAGTGTACTTCACTTCAGACATGCTGTTAAATTAATGGAAGAAAGGAGTAAAGCACAACTAATCATGACAGGCTGACAGAGTCCATCACTATGAACTTGACAGTGGTCTACTTAGTGAGATCTTCCTGGTCTCAAACTAAAAGCACTTATAAAAAATATCTTTAAAGATAATTGTCATTTGACAATTGTATATAATGTTAAGAATAACTTGCTTTAAGTTTAATGTCAATAAAATAATTTGAATATCACATCATTTCCCAGGAAATATTTATTTTACATTTTATTTTGGTCAGTCTATAACATGATTTTCTAAACTTTTCTGTACATAAAATCTTTAACAAGTCAACTATGATTAGATGAATGTAATAAGTTCATCACCATGTGATGCACTGAAATATTCTGTTAACTTAAACATATTTTTATTTTCCAGTTAAAAATGAAATTATTGAGCATGTATAAAATTATATGAATCCCTCTTTGATAATTATCAGCCTCAAGCAATAGGTAGTCAGTTGGAAGTGGAGGAGTTGTGTTTGGAAAAATGTATAGAAGGCCTTTCTTATTGTGGAAGGCTATTTTTTTTGCTCTCTTTCCTAGGCATCTCCAGCATTTTTTTTTCTTGTGTCAGCCTTTTTAAAAAAAAAAAAAAAACACATTCCAGTCTGACTGGACGTATTTGTTTGGGCTAAAAATTCCCAGGGTAAGGATTTCAGGTCCCCATGATCAGCAACTTAATGCTATACAGACCATTAATCCATAAAAGTAGTCAGCTAGCTGTGTAGCTAGAAATTGTCAGGATTCAGTGACTAGAATTTCGCTTTAGAGCTGGCTTATTACTCTGGCATTGTTTTATTGATCTTGTGCTTATACTTTTTTTCTAGAAATTCAAGGCCAAGTTAAAGCAAGATCTGTATTAATTAAGATTAATATCTTGCTATCAGGATCACTTAACTCACCTCAGGACTTACCTTAAAACCAAGTATAGCACCTCTTAGATCTTCAGTCAGAGATCAGCCAATTGGATGAGTCATGGCCATCAGTTGGCCTAGTTGCTTTATGTGAAAGCTTTGGACACTTTTCTCACCTAGTAACTCTCCTTAGAGACACTGTACACCACTAAACTCCTTCTGTGGCTTAGCAATCTCATTCATCAAAGCATTAGGGATTTTCCAAGCTAAAGGATGTTGCAGCACAGGTTTTCTGTGGTCTGGCTCCTCATTGAAATCATAGGCTTAAGAGATGCATATCATAAAAAATAACATATTACTCTTAACAATCAAAAACTTTCAAGTCATACTATATTAACAAAAATAAGCATTACATTTATAAAACAAATTGTAATATCATTTTAATCAGCTGGCAACTTGGGTGTAAGTATATAAAAAAATTCTTCAAAATCCAAAAATGGAAAAAGATGCAAATCTTGCTGAATTAAAATAAAAATTACTGTTTACTGATTGGAAAGCAGACAAACAAACAAACATACAATTTACTTAGAAAACTAGATTGCATTCAAATATATTTTTGCCATATTGAGTCATAATAATTCTTTTACAATTTTAAATGTTATATAATGTCTCTAAACAGACTTGTCACAATCATTTGTAGGTGCATTAGCAGAGATTTCATTCAAGAAAAATTTGGAAAGAATAACAACTTTAATCTGTGATTAATGTACATTTTTGTATTTTATTTTGTCTTAAGAATGCTGGCATGTCCTGTGTCTTTTCTTCACATAGCTTTCAGCTTAGTTGTCTCCATGCACTCTGGCACCTATTCAGACCTTTTCTTGTAATTTGGGTCAATAGTATCACTTATGTAGACTCCCTTTTGCTAGTGCCTTTGCTGCATCTTTTACTGATGCTCTGCCCTAACCCCTGTTTCCTGGGTTGCTATGATTGTGCCTAACTGTTCCTTGCCAGCGGCTTGCACTGCATCCATTTGTGATGTACAAACACTGAAACTGAGTGTGCAAAAAGAAAAGGTGGGCCCTGTTGCTCTTCAGGCTCACTGAGGTTCAACAAGTTGGCCCATGACCATTCACTGCCTCCACAAAGAAGGTGCAGTTTCCAAGTGCCCTGAGCCAGGGCTTGGAGCCTGTGCTCCCTGCTGTGGCTGACCTGACCAGGCAGACATTAAGTTGTCCCCTCCTCCCTTGTCTCAGCCAGGTTCCAGGCTCAGTGGAGCAGTCCTTCAGTTTCTGCCTTATGCTGCTGTCTTGCATGCATCAGCTCTGCTTGCTCTCCCCCATCCTCACTCACAGAAGACTGTGAGAAGTGGCAAGAGCAGCAGGTACAGCAATTTCTTCCCATTACATACACTTGTAGAAGTCTGTAGGGGTCTAGGCAAATTTGTGCTGGTTTACTTTATCCTAGACTTTCTCCAAGCTGTGCTCCTATCTTCTTCCAAATATGTAAATGTATAGTTCCTTCTGCAATCCAAAGAGAGATTCCTTGAACAAACTCAACAAATTTAGTGAGCTGTGCAGTCTTGATAGGGGTTGCTCTAACCTTAAACAAAGTTTTGAGCATTTAAAAATGTTAAGAATGATCTTCGGATCCTGAATTCCCCATTGTCTTATATGCAGTGATTAGATTACTCAGTGCACTCCGGGCCTTAGTCCTGGTGTGTGTGCTCACAGAGTCCTTGTCTCCACTTAGTGAATCTTCCCATGCATAGGCCCCACATAGATGCCACTTGTTGTAATCTGTGCAGGCAGCAGGGTCCTGAGAGGAGAGATAAGAGAATGAGATAAAAAAAAGGTGCCAGAAAGAAGTTGGCACTAGATGGACTTGGCGACAGCCCAGCATGGTATGCATCTTTATATACAGCAAAAAGGTAGAAAGCTCAAGACAGAGTCAAGAGGTCTCAGTGCTTTGCTGAGAACACTGAAAGTGAAACACTCTCAAAGCTATCTGTGCTGCAGTTAATGGGGAGGAACACCCAGGCCAGACACCTGCAGCACTGGCCTTGCACTCATCCCAACAACTTGCTTACCTGGATCCCTGGTGGCACATGCTGTGCTCAAGGATGGCCTTGCTCTAGTCCCCAATGTGTGGACAATCTCCAGTTTAGCCACTGTCCACAAGGAAATAACCATGGAAAAACTTATTTTTAAAAAACAATAAACTTGGAAAATGACACCAATGTTGATTAAGTCACCCATAAATATATTTATTAAATTATTATTTTTTTTTACTATGGTTAAGCTATGAAGAGAATTATCAACTACGTTTAGTCATTGTTCATCAAAAAATTCAATGATGAAGGGTGTCGGGGAGATGGCTCAGTGGAATAAGCGCTTCCCTGGCAAGCGCAATGGCCTGAGTTCAATCCCCGGTTCCAAAAAAAAAAAATCAATGATGAGTTTAAAAATTATCTCTCCAGAACTAACACTAGAAAAAGTTTTATGAGAAATTAGTTTTATTTGAATCTCACTTTCATTACTATTTTTAATGTGCAAATAAAGTAAAATGCTGAGGAAAAGGAATTTTTATAGCAGCTTTTCATTTATGATCCTTATGTATGCAGAGAGTAGTTTATCACTTAAATTACTACAGGGTGGTAGAGGTGGAGAAACAGATTGCTTCAATGAATAAATCAACCCATGCTAGCAATAAATCAAAGCAAGCAAAAGTAAACATTCAGCAAAAAGAAATTTGCAAAGAATTCAAAAATAATTGCACTTTCTTTTCTTTTCTTTTTTTTTTTTTTTTAATGTATTTAGTACAGGGTCTACAGGGTCTCACTATGTAGACTGAACTCATAGTGATTCTCTTGTTTTAAATCTCCCAAGCACTGGGATTACAGGCGCACGCCGTCACGCCCAGTCTCAATTGCAGTCTCAGCACACCACGGCGGGGGTGGGGGGGCACAGCTTCTGGTGCTGGGGATCAAACCCAGCCGTGCACCCTGCCAAAGCAGGCTCTTTAGTCTACTGAGCTATCTGGCCAGCCCTTTATTTTTATTTTACACTTTTTTCTGGTAGTACAATTCCCTTTCAACTTTTTTTCCTGTTTAAGAATATTTGGAGTTTTCTCATACAGCTAAAAAAAGCTTCCTTTGTTGGAGACTAAGAGTTCTCCAAACTAAATGCCTATATTTTCTTCATTGTCCCATATTCCACCTCACAAGAGAAATTCACTTGGAAGAATCATCACTTTCTTCTACGTTAACAAATTATAGTTTTCTAAGGCCGGCGAGATAGCTCAGAGGACTAAGTGCCTTCTTAGGGAGGGACTGGGTCGATCCTACGTACCCTGTTCCAAGCCAACGCTTCCCCCAGGCATGCTGAGCTGTCACCCAAGTCCGGGTGTGGTGATGCATGCCTATAATCCCAGTGCAAGGGAGACTAAAAACAGGAGGATCACTATGAGTCCAAGCTGTGTAGTGAGATCCTACACACACACACAAAAATAAATTAATTAAAAATTGAA
>NW_004524594.1:9999857-10004378 GCF_000260255.1 Octodon degus
TATATATTTCTGTATTTTAAGGAAGGGTCTACAGGATGTTCAGGGTGTCACTGCTACATCCGACTTCCTATTCTCCTATTTACAGCCTCCCAAGTGCTGGGAGTACAAGTGCTCGCCACCAGGCCCAGTCTCAATTGCAGAATCAGAGCTCCCCAGGGGAGGGGCCGGCACAGCAGGCCTGGGGATCCAACCTCTGGCTTTAATCCACCAAGCTATTTGGCCAGCCTTTTCTTTTTCTTTTCTAGAAGTATATGGATAGAATTTTTGCAATCAGATTGTACTATAGAGTCAGGAGTATCTGATTGAAAACTTGGGTGTGATTTCCTTTCAAATGGATTCAATTTGGGAGATATAATTCAAATAAGTTTATGTACCATAGAGAATTCCCTTACAAAATGGTTTTGGGCAAAGCAGGAAACAAAGTACATATCCAGAAGTCTGTTTTCATTTGGAAAGCAACAAACAAGATGGAGATAAATGATCAAACATTAAGGAATTGCTTTTTAAAAAATTATGTTACCAATACATGCAGTAAAAAATTTATTAAAATATCGTAGATATTGAGAAGGAACACAGATACTTTTTGCAGTTTTACTGTTGCAGTGTCCCAGGGTGACAAAATGATGATCTGATTTTGTTCAGTTTAATCAAATTTAAACAGGCCACTTCTAGTCTTTAGGCCTCTGAACTCCTTGTCCTTACAACTTTTAGTTGAGAAGACAGCGAATTGCAAATTTTTTCTCCTCAAAAATTGGATATTTAAGTAGTTTTAAAAGATTTTTCCAGTTAACAAAGATTATCTTTCAAAAGAAACTGAAATGAAATCTTCAAACAAGGTATTGTTTCTGCCAATGTCTCTGTTGGAGGAAAGACAAACTTAGGCCTTGTTCCAACTTGAAAATCTACTTCCTTTAAGGAAGGTGTGAGAGGAAAGAGTTTTGATTTCGGTTTCTTTTCTTTGAATAAAATCAAGTCCTCACCTAAAATGTAATTATACTCTTTCTCCTCACAATTCCTAACAGCTTGGCTGCACTTGATTTCAGTACATTTAAATTCAGATTCAGTTTTGGTTTTTTTCACCCCTGTGGTAAAAACTTTGAAATAAATCTTCCTTGTAAAGAACTTTCTTACATTTCTGAGTCATTTTTACTTACAATTGTTCAATAATACTTAAAAATAAAGTGTTAGAAATATTAGCTTTGAATATCTAAAAGAAATTTTAAAAAGACATCATTAAATTATAATCTCTACAACAACCAGGGAGATAAAGTGATTTGTAGAAAAATGATCATATACTTATTTAACTTTGAATATCAAAATATATCTAACTTATGGAAACTATTTGTGAGTACGGTTTCTAATAATAATTAGATGGACTTACCGTTTAATCAAGAATTGCTATATTTTAGAAAAATCATTGAATCAACAAATTTGGTAGAATACCCAACTTAATCTTGCATATACTTTAGTTCTTATTATTGAAATATATTTAAATAATATGAATTATAAATTAAAGCAAAATTCAGCAACTGTATCAATGTTTGTACTAAAATATTGATACATTCAATGTGAAATAAAGTAGAATTAAAAATGTCTTCCAGTTATCAAAACCAGATATGTGCTTACAAAGTAATGCAACAATAGCATCAATAGGAAACTTAAAATTGCACTAAAATCAGTCTTAGAAAAATAAAACTGATTTTAGTGCAATTTTTAGTAAACCACATCTACCACAAAATGGATAAGCATGGAGGCAATTTCATATATTTAACTAATTTCTAGTAATGATTTTGGTTAAAATTTATGGGCTGGATTTCTCACAAATGTTCAAGTTTCAGAAGTGTACAATCATAATCTCACAAACCAAATACTGAAAGAGGTGTCAAAATATAGAAAACAGAAATAAAACAGATTCAACGATTAAATTATACTGAAGTTTCAATTTAAGAGTGCTAAGATTCTGTTGCTTAATTGTGTTGAAATCTGATTTGCCTAGAGAAGAAAATAACTTTGTTTTGGGCTTTTCTACTTCTTTTACAATCAAAGAAAGAAGTAAAATAAAGCATATGGGTTATTGAATCACAAGTTTATGATTTGTAATCCATACAGAAACATGAATAGTAGAAGACTCATGTATTAGAGAAATGAACTTGACCTATGATTAACAGTTAACATATTAGCAACATTATTATAATATGCTAACATATTAACACAAAACTTATAACATACCAACATACTGACCTATGATTAACATATTAGATATAAAATGAAAGCAAACCAAATTTAAAACACTTTCACTAGTATTTAATTTTTCAAAATATTATAATGAACTACTAAAATTAAAAAAAGAAAGAACTATGGACTCTTAGATCCAGCCCAAATATAACTCATGATACTCTACTGTAGAAAGTATGAAGGTGAAGCTTGTGTTCATTATGTAATACTACACACAATATTGTTACTTTTGCTTGATAATTATATTTTGTTGGCACATCTCAAAGTATTTAAGAGTGAAAGTATTTTTAACTCAAGATTAAACTACCTTACTTTTTCTAATTACAAAGCTACACACACACACACACACACACACATATATATATTGCTTATTTATGAATAAATAGTATTCATTAATTTATAAAGATCAAAGTAAAAAATTTATAATATTTTAACTTGAAAAAAATGCAATGCCTGAAATTAATACCATAATGCATCTATTGAACAGCGGGTTGTGTCATTAGACAAGGTTTAAGAAGATTCTAAAGACAAGATGGGTCCTTAATTCACCTTTTGGCTACATTGAAGTTTTACTGAATTCCATAACCAAAAAGTTTTCAAGAAGCATTCATGACAGATATAAAGATATTTGTTAGGCAAAAATTTAAAAGCACACACAGAGAAAATAGAATGAGGACCCTAAGAGTGGTGCATTATGGTGTGGAGCAGTGCATACTCTTGTGGTTTTCAGGTGACTTCGAGATAGAAGATATGAGATGTGTATTCCTACGATGTCATGATATCTGTGTGGTAGGTTTTGTTAGAGTGCAAACCACTGATCTGTTCCTAAATTGTGATATATTGTCAGATGAGCAGCGTCCTCTCCAGAGGACAGAGCTCTTTGGGAAGAAGCACAATTTACTGGTTTACAGAATAGGACCACAGGGCTCTGTTTATAGGCTTATTGTTTACTAGAAACCATGAGGAATTCTTTTGTAGGTTTTTTTGAAAGGGAAAATGTGCAGGATAACTCTTGGGATCTGAGATGCAGTTTTGCCTGAAAGTACAGTTTTAAAATCATGAATTTCCTTGTTTTATTTCTACATATCTTCATTCTTTTCTATCTTGCCTGAGATGGACAGAGAAGAGTATTCAATTAATGAAATAAAACATGATACTAATTAATAAAAATATATAAGATAAAATGGAGATAAGAACAGGGAGGAAGGAAGCAGGAGGGAGGGAGGGAGGGAGGGAGAGAGAGAGAGAGAGAGAGAGAGAGAGAGAGAGAGAGAGAGAGAGAGAAATGAAAAATAAAGAATAACATCAGAAGGGCAGGCCAAATAGCTCAGAGGATTAAAGCACCTGTTTAGGAAGACACAGGGCCCGGGACTCCATACCAGACATGCTGTGCTGGTCCTGTTCCCAGGGTGTGCTGAAATGGTGATTGAGACTAGGTGTGGTGGTGCACACCTGTAATCCCACTGCTTGGGAGGCTGAAAGCAGGAGGATCACTATGAGTTCTGTAGTGAGATCCTGTAGACCCTGTACGAACTATGATAGATAGATAGATAGATAGATAGATAGATAGATAGATAGATAGATAGAAAGAAAGAAAGATAGATAGATAGATAGATAGATGATAGATAGATAGATAGATAGATAGATAGATAGATAGATAGATAGATAGATAGATATCTTCTAAATATAGCTGGCTCAATCTTTTAGCTCAACCTCACTCTGCCTTTTGTAATCCAAAGAATTTTCTTTTCTTTTTTTTCTCCACATACAATTTTTCCTCCTGAAAAGATTCCATCTAATATTAATGGCTAAGGACAGGGACGCACTCTGTGTTCTTCTACTCCATTCCCTCAGTGAGCTTCTCCATCTTAGCTTTCATCTATGCTTTATGAATAATGAATTCTCTCTTCTAGCTTAATCTTTTAAAGCACTTCTGATATCTTCTTGGACTTTCTCTGCATTTCTTCTCATTTAAAGAAAAAGAAAATATAGCTTTGTAAATGATAAGTACATCAATATAAAGTACTCTTTACGCACACATACACCATATTTCTAGACCAAAATCTCATTATTCAAACAACATGATCCTTTAATACCCTTTTGGAATCCAGGTTCTTAGTGTCCTGAATGAAGAACTGGACAAGGCACCTGAAAAAGACAATGAAAATTTACCTTAATTGAGGGTGGTGAAAAACAAGTTGAGCAGAGTGAAAGAAGTAGGCCACTGAGAAAGACAGCAGGATATCTATCTATCTATCTATCTATCTATCTATCTATCTATCTATC
>NW_004524594.1:10004483-10009170 GCF_000260255.1 Octodon degus
ATCCATCCATCCATCCATCCATCTATCTATCTATCTATCTATCTATCTATCTATCTATCTATCCATCTATCTATCTATCTATCTATCTATCTATCTATCTATCTATCTATCTTGTCCTTATTAAAAGATCATTATTTTCAGGCTAAATATAAATGAAAAATTGAAGATAATATTTTCTGATAGGCTCCAGGTGCAGGATTTGGGAAGCTTTTCCTGCACCTGTGTCTTGAGTATTTGTGATTGACAGACCATGTCCACTTGCTTAACCAATTTGCCCCACCCACAACGCCTACCTCAATCCTTGTATTCCTATGAGCACTCATATTTTAACCTTATTTTATGGGTTGTAACTAAGACTACTGGTTCTAATTTTTACAAACATGACATATTCCCCACAAAATACAGCATCATACACGTTCACACTGAATTGTTGCTGTATTTCAGTTTTTCAGTAGACTGAAATATTTTCCACGTTAAAATAGTTCATACACCGAGATCAACATCTGATTATGTGTACAGTTACTAGACTGTATGTATGAGAAGAAAATGGTATGTATGTTAAAACATTCATATTTTAATCTTGGAGTATTGCCTTGGTTGATTAATTCATTTGGGTAAATTATAAATGTATAAATTATAATCACAAAAGCACATTTTAATGTGACTTAAATTTAGGTCTTTTGTGTCAAAGACATTTAGTCTCATTTTTACTAGTCTTTTGGTGATGCCACATTATACATTTAAGGATGGAAAACTATTATATTTTGTATTAGTAAAAAAGTATGGGAAGAAAATACTATTTCTTTATATGTTTAAAAAAATAATTCATTGCATGCATATACTGCTTTGCTCCAGGAAAAAGAAAAAGATAGTATCAAATAATGATTACCTTTACGACTTCTTACTATTCATAAGACAAAGGCATAGATCTTAGAGTGGATGAGGGAATCCAACCCTAAAAGCATTATTTTATTCATCTCTGCCACTAATCTCAGAAAAGTTAACATACTTAACACTTGTTTAATGCAGAAAGTCTGGTCATGGGGACAATGACAAAAAGCTCTGTGGATGAGCTTGAAATGACCCTTAGAGAATTCCAATCTTTTTTAGAAGGATTTTTTTTTCTGGCTCAGGATGCCTTAAGGACAGGTCTGATAAAGCATGAAGATCTGGGGATAGAACCAAAGAATCCTGAACCTGACTGCTTTGCTTAAGCAGGCACTTAAACAACTGAGCTAATGGGCAGGCCCTGAAATCCTGCCTTTTTCTTCAGGTCCCCAAATGAAAGGCAACAACATCCTATGAAGAGGCTCCTTAAGTTCCCAGGAACCAAATAGAAGGCATGAGGAGACTGTCCTGGATAGAGTATTGCTGAGGCAAAAGGGGGAGCTAGTGCCATTTATTGATCAGTGCAAGAAGACCTGATCAAAACAAAAACTATGCACTAACAAGGAGAGATATGGAAGGGCTGGTGAGAAAGCTCAGCCGACTAAAGCGCCTACTTAGACAAGCATAGGCAAGCTCAGGGACCACAGTTCATCCCCAGCACCGCATGCAATGCCAGTCCTAGCCCCAGACCGGACTGAGCCAGGCCCTCAATAAAAAAAGAAGAGATATGGAAGATCCCATGCAAACACTGCTAACATGTAATGTATTTAATTCATGACTGGTAGAAAGAATGCTGCTTCAGTTGCTATAAATAAGTTTACCACATACTGAAATAGAAAGACAGCACAGCTATTAAGTCCAATGAAATAAAATGAAAGCAACCATTCTAATTTAACTATAGCTAAATAATAGGTGACAATGGAATTACTAATACACATCAGGAGTTAATAAGGGGCAATTGCATCTTACCTCACACAGAAGAACAAAACCACTGACCTAGCATTTTAATCATTATTAAGATTGAAGTGTTTTATATAAAATATGAAACTTATACAAAATAGAATTTATCAAGTGATATATTATTAACATGTGAGTGTTATCAGATGTATAAGAACATTTCAAAGATGCTTAGAATAGCTCTTGTATGTGTTATGCTATGAAATTTAGTTGTCTTCTCACTGATGGCTTTTATGATATGAAGTGCTAATTACAATTGTGCACTAAGATGAAATTAAAGTGTCAGAATAAAGTTTAGTGGTAAACACTAAATTAGTAAGTTCAAAATTTTGCCACCCAGGACATATATGACTAGGGTTTATTTGATATGAATATCTCAATAACTAATGGAATATAAAAATTATTCTGAATATACTATCATAAGAACACAAATTAATTTTGTTTCTTTAGGCATTTGTCAGAGATCTGTGAAACCTCAGTGTACTTTAATGATTGTAAGGCAACTATGTTCATCGTGAAGATTTTGAACATAAAAAAGCAATGAAAAAACCTAAAAAAAAATGTATTACTCTGTCTTTTGTCTTCATTTGCTATAGCAAGGCTTTGAAATAGTAGTCTATCTAAAGACCAGTATTCCATAATCTGCAATGTAGCAGCTTGCATTTCTCAGTGGCATGACTAGCACGAGAAATCTTGGCCATTGCCAACCTGCAGCCTTGTTGGTCAGTAGACGTTACCGTAGCTCAATGATCAAACTGCTCAACTGCCACGATTTTTCCATCAGTTGTTACTATGTGAGTTGGTAATTGCTGTGATATGCGTATTCTAGGACAGAGAAGAACCTTCTCTTACTGTAGGACCAAATGCCAGTAAAGCCATTCAAGATTCAATTGAAAATATCACACAACCACTCACCAGGACTACCAGTTTGGTGCTGTGGTTGAGCAGCGTTGCAAAAGGACCATGCCATCTTATTTCCGTCTTAGTTACATTTCTCTCATGGCTGAGACAAAATACTCAACACCCCAAATTGAGGAAGGAAATCCCACAATTTGTAGAGATTTCCATCCATCATTAGCTGGCTCCAAGGCCAGGTGACATGGCAGAGAGGCAGCATTTTGTGGCTGAAGAAGACAGTGAAAAGCAATAAGATAAAAAATATACTTTTTGTCACTTTTATCTTACCAATATTATGGGCTTAGGGCGGTGCCTATCCAGGAGATTCATCCAGCAATCTCTCACCCTTAATCCCAGCACCCTGAAACAGCATTTCGCTACAAATCAATCACAAACTCTAAATTCAGCTACCTCTAAAAAAAAAAAAAGTGTACCTCCATGACTGTGTGAGGTTTTGGGGGGATATCCAGACACAAACCATAATGCCCAGAAAAGATTAAAAGAAAAAAAACTGAAGTATTGTGTGATACGATAAAACAAATTCAGTATCTTCTTTCTGTGCCTGCATGACACAGAAAACAGAGAGCACTTCATAATACGAAGCACTTCCATGACATGACACCTGAGCAGTTTAGTCCACACATCGAGCAAATAGTCAAGCAGCTTCTGAAATGGAATAACTGGTCATCTAATTCCATACAATTCTGACTTTATCTTCCTCAAGAGAGAATCAGATTGCAAAATATAAGGTCTGTGCTCCATTAAAGTGTTCCCAGTTCAAATGCCAGTCAGTGTCCCAGGATAGAATACACTGTTAAATTTGTCAGGCAGAACTTTACTAATATTAATTGGTTTATTAAACAATTATAATGGAAGATAAATGCAAAGCTGCACTGAGGGATAGAGAGAAGAGGGCGATTACAACCCCATCATTTTCCCTGGCTGTCAAACTTCCCTAAACCTACACATGCTCCCCTACCCAGAAACTATCTGAACCCTGTCTTTTCAGGCACAAGAAAAATTGTTTAAATTTCACCACTGCTAATCAATCTAACCTTCAGAACTTGTTCTAACACTTGGAGTTTGGAAAGTGAGATTAAAATTCCAGACTTGTGATTCTGCCTTGTTTTTCTAACGACTACTATACTATATAATCAGAAGCTCTGTAAGACATTCATTACTTCTAAAATACAAAGGCTTTTAAGAGTTGTGAGCCAGGAAGTGAGGGTGAATGCCAGTTGTACATTCTGTAATGTGATAATTCGCAACACCCCTTAAAACTCACACATCAGAAACCAAGATGATGGTCCCACCAAGTGTCGCCTTAAGTGGTGATAAGGCCATAAAGAGTAATCTCTCACAAGTAGGATCAGTGACTATTATGAATGAGTTCATGAGGAAATTTGCTTTTTCTACCTAGGAGTGCACCTTGAAAGAGCAGTATCCAGTGACCCATTGGGTAGACCATCATGACACTCAGTAGCTATGTGTGATTCCTTTTGTACTTGATGCATAGCCTATCAGTTACCACTGGCAACAAGCTATGCTTTTGTAAGCCTTTCTATTTCACAGTTCTAAGAGACTAGAATAACTTTAAAATATGAAAGTGCTGTGTCTCCTTTGTTTCAGACTTAAAACAAGAATGATAACTACACATTGAATAAGTATTCAGGAGAAATCCAATTTTAAACATTGTAAGTATCCCAAGTATACAGTAGCATTTAAAACACAGGTGATTTATTTAGGTAAAGGAGATTCTCACAGGGATATTTTATATTTATTTATTTTGTGTGTGTGTGGCCAGCTCAGCCCACCAGGGGGCGGGGCTGGCTGGCATGTGATGCTGGGGGATTGAACCGCAGTCCCTGTGCTTTGCTTAGCTTAGCTTGTTCTAAGTAGGTGCTTTAGACCACTGAGCCATCTCACCAGCCCAATGATTCTAATC
>NW_004524594.1:10009465-10012919 GCF_000260255.1 Octodon degus
CTTCTCTATGAAAATAGACCATTGCCTCTGCTTTTCAACACCTTTGACTGTGAACATTTCTGCCTAAGCTTTGGGAAAAGTGTTTCTTCTTTTTGTTGTTTTTTTTTTTTTTCACTGAAAAAGAAATGTGAAAGAAATGCCTGATCGAAGGCTCAGAACTAGTCAGTAGATTCCAGAATCCACAGAGTTCTGCAAGTAGACCATGTTTTTTGCATACTTCTCAGCTCTGCAGAAAATATGGAAAAGGGCTTGTGAAATCCGTAGAGTTTGTATTTCATGGTTTCTTTACACTTTTGATTGTATAACATTCAGAAAGTCCAAACACTTAGTCTGCTGAGCTATCGCCCTAGCCCTATTCTTGCCATCATCTTATGTAGTTCTGATGCAAGCCTTTGAGTCTCCATGAGATGTAAAAAAAATAGCTTCATTGAATGCCTCAGCTGAGTGACATCCAATGGAATATCTGGCACTGCACAACTACTGGATCTTTTTCCAAGGCAAACAACCACAAAAGGTAAACATTTCGAGTGCATTTAGGACATCAGCAGCCAAGCCTGAACAGTTAGACACACGAAGAGACCACCAAACTGCTTCAGAAAATGGAGAAACAGAAACTAAGTGTACCTGACAGGAGAGAAATGTTTTGAAGGGTATCTACAGCAACATGTCTTTTTTTGTAATGACACCACGCAATTAAAATTTTCTCCCAATTTTAATCACATCACCTGTACTAGTATTTTATGATGTTCTATATTTGAGAAAATATATGAGCACAGGTCTAAAAGATGTGACCACCTGGCTATTTTCTTTAGGGAGTTAATTACCTTCAGAATCCTTTTATGTATGTTTGAATTTTCCTTTCAGATGTTACACATTGTCCTGCATTCAGGTATGGAACTTATTTAAGTGTTTATTACTAGCGTTGAGCACTTCACAAATTATGTGATCCCGAAAAATTCTGTTGGGGTCTTGGTGGTTCAGATTTACTTATTTCTATATACACAGAAGATAGAGGTGCCTATTGCATACACAGGGCACATAGAACCTATTCTACAAGTGTTGAGAGTGTATTTAGGCAGGGGATAAATTAATTTGCCCGAGGTCTTGCAGCTTTTGAATTAAACACCAGACCAGGGCTCTGACTCTTAAACTCTAGCTCCAGCCTATGCTGAGCCATTCCACACTGTGTATTACACACAATTCTTTATTATATTTATTGCCATTTACATTTTCTATTGTCATTTGTTTTTTTAAATAGAATTTTAAATTATATAATGAGCTGGTCAGTAATCACTAATCAAAAGAACTATGTAATCCCTCTAGATCACATTTTTCCATTAATTTTGAGTTGATATAACTCTAGATGGTTAAGTATCGTTTTTTTTTTTTTAACTGTATATTTGGAAACTTTGAGACTGGCTGTTCTTTAAGATTTATTAGGATGCTTTAAGCACAATTGTTACCTTTTAGAACCTCAAGACTTATCCTGTTTGGGAAAGAGGAAGACTGACAAACTGATTCCTCAAGTAGGTCCCTTAATACTTCTCAGTAATATTCAGCAGAAAATACATTTATGATGCAGAGTGAGATCAGAATTCAACAACAGTGAGCCAAACAAGGAGACAATGTCCCTGAGGATATTACTATAGAAACCAAAGAAGCTCAAGTTAGCAATACTGGAGAAAAGGAAATGCCAGGCAGAAAGATACCCACAAACAAATTAAACCAAAACCTGAGGGTTGAAGCAGAGGCAGTATTTATAATCCCTGACAAAACACGCCTGTATTTCCAATTCCTCCTCTCATGATGGTGCTAGGGTTAGTAAACACCCATGGCCAGCAAGATCAGGCACTGCAGCTCAGAATCTCTACTTCATCATAACAAAACTTATTTCAAGCTACATTAGGCATCCCCAGCTGGGCTAAACATGATTGTAATATAATGTTTGTTTCTAAAAAATAGGAAAGAAGCTTTCATTCAGTAGCCAGTGAGCTGAGACTGTTGTATTTTAAAGTTTCCAGTGAACTTCAGAGTTATAAATTAGGTTCCAGTCTTCAGAGTAATAAATTAAGCCCCAGTTTTTTCTTTTGCCTTAAGGGGGTTCAAGGGAAATGATTCAAATAATTTTGAGTGGTTTTAAGAAACACCATACCTTGAGAAATGTTTTGGCCAAGAGAGGACGTCCAGAGATGCCAGAAGATGATACAATTCATTATTGTTGCACTTGAAATATGCAAATCACATTGATCTCACCTGTACATTTTTCTCACTACTTTCAGCTAGAGTTGTATATTCTGTAGCTTAAAACCATGTGGTAAAGTGTGCTGATACATACTGAACAAAGAAGATTAATCACACCTACCAAAAGAAAAGCAAAATGCTTTTAGCATTTACTACTACTAATCTAAGCATTGCTTGAGACGAAAGACTCGGTCGGGGACCGAGGAGATGGTTCAGTGGAATAAGCGCTCCCCTGACAAGCACAAGGCCCTTGGTTCAATCCCCGGTTCTGAAAAAAAAAAAAACCAACAAGAAGAAAGACTAACTAAACTCTGAATATTAAAATAGATACTGTAAAAGGGGAAAAAACTATACAAAGGGGAGGAAAAACTGGGATGAGGGAAGGAAGGGAAAATATGTGTACATATGATAACTTGGATAAATATACTACTGATTTCTTCTAGCCTATTGACAGGAACAGTAAATACTTAAAGTTTTCTATCTTCTTTTTTATTTTTAAAAAATTTATTGTGCTTACATTTAGTAATGGGAATACCTAATTTGAAGACAAAAGTATGCAATATAACTGTATCATTTCTATGATAATATTCTGGAAACAACTCAGACGCTTATCAACTGAAAAGTGGATAAAGACGAAATGGTATTTTAACACAATGAAGTATTGTTGGGCTATAAAACAGGATAAATTTGAGTCTTTTTACTGTAAATGGATGCAACTAGAGAATGTACTTTTAGGTGAAACAAATCAGACCCGCATGTGCAAATATTGCATTATCTGCTTGGTGTGAGAACCTGAAAGACAAAATGGAATCTGAAGAACACAATAGATACTAGGAAAAGGAGATGAATTTATTCAGTAGAAAAGAGTTACTGAGTTGAGGAGAAGGACAGGTGAGAGGTGGGACAGAGATATATCTATGTATGTGAGCAGGATGATTTGGACAACTGTACTGTGCATTTCTGGAAAAGAGCAGATAATGCTCAATTTGTTTTGTTTCCTGTTTTCCATAGTTGGTACTTTTTCTCTTCTTAATTTCTTATGCATTTCTTTCTTTTCTCTTTCTTCTTCCAATTTTGCATGCATATATCTGGTGGTATCAATAACTGGTTGGAAGACAAAAGTACGCATTGCAGCAATAGTGTGAAATTCATATTGCTTTATTAAGTGAAATTTCGTATAGCTTTTATTTTTGTTTAATACTATTTTTACTCA
>NW_004524594.1:10014044-10036283 GCF_000260255.1 Octodon degus
GTTTCAATCTGTGAAAAAGATGTAAATGGAAGAGGTTTTAAATTATCTTAGGAGTCTTTCACTGACTTTGGACAAGTTAATATTCTTACTTAGAATTTTTGTTTGTTTTGTTTTGAGTTTTTATTTGATTTATTTATTCACTTTGTTTGCAGTTCAATCCAGTTATCCAGTATCATCACCATGAAACTCCATGTGGCAGCAAAGTGTTGATGAAGGGTAACCATTAGATTATCTTCTGATTAATTGTCTGTGTTTTAGACATTTTACACCTTAGATACTTGACTCTGATAAGTCTTTCTCCTCTACCAACTTCTGAATAGCATAAATAGCTTTTTCTCTTGAAGTTTTGGCAACTGTTGAACAGGCTTCCCCATCTTACCTGGGGCAGGCATGAAGGTGGTGCCATTTCAGAGCTGGGGTTAATGTTATCCATTTGGTTGTTCTTTTTTGTTGTTTTCTAGAGGTAAACATTTGTTTCTAGAACACATTTTAACTCCTTGCACAGTTATGAAGTTTTCCTCCCTCTGTAGATTCACAGGGAGATGCTTTTAGATTATTAATCCAAGAACCTGGAAGTTCCTAGACAGAAAGCTGAAGGTCCTGGGGGGGGTCCATGCCGGTACAATAATCCTTAGGGTTAGCTCCATCTCATCATAGTTCATACTCAGGCTCCAGAAATCTAGCAGTGTTTCCACCACATTGGGCACCATTCTATGCTATAGATTGCGGTTGTATCATTCCAGTTTAACCCATGTGTTTGAATTTTATATGGCAACTGCTATGTAGTTTCAGACTGCAAAACAATCATAAATCCTAGTGTTTTTGCGGTATTTTCACCTTCTCCACATTCTAAAATAAAATGATTGTACCCAAGCTCTTTGGACTTTAAAGTGAAGTTTTACCTATAAATTTAAATAAATATATGTAGTGTAAAATGATTACATTTGACTACCAGGATAGGTATAATATTATCAGTTTATTTTGTAAACTTAATTTTGTATGTTTAAAATGGATCTAATTTTATTTAGTTTTACTTTTATGATTTATGTGTCACTATTCAGAAGGCTAACAATATTGTA
The DNA here is from genome assembly GCF_000260255.1 of Octodon degus. Lineage (NCBI taxonomy): Eukaryota > Metazoa > Chordata > Mammalia > Rodentia > Octodontidae > Octodon > Octodon degus. Next base: position 10,015,124 of record NW_004524594.1, read on the forward strand.
ACATACTTCTTTCAAAAATTGCTTCAGATAATTCTTAATACACATTATTCCAGGGCAACTATTACATTGACTTTTTACTCTTTGAGGTTGGGTCTCTAACTAACTTTACATAGATGCTATTGTACCTCAAGGTCACTAATACAGATATCATTCATATAGTTGGATTCTACATCTGCAGACTCAATCAAAAGCAAATAAAAAAATATTTGTGGAAAACTGAAATTTGTACTAGGTATGTGCAGAGTAATTATCCATTATTTCTTAAACAATCTGATGTATCAACTATGTAACATTTTATATTGAGATGAGATAGTTTTTAAAGTCTATAAAAATACCAGTTGGTTATCTGCAAATACTACTTTACTTTCTATAAAGCACTTGAAAATTCAGAGTCTGGTAATGACAGAGTGAGTGGAACTAATCCTATATGAATAAAGTGGACCTTATTAAAAGTTTGTTCATTTCAACTTTCATGTTGAGTGCTATTCTTTGTTTGTTTTACTGATCTTTTACTTTCTGCTTTCCCATTGAACCTCTATCAAATTGTAGAAACTGTTCATTTTCTCTGTTTTAATGTTGCATTCTGTAGCTTCCATTTAATTTATTCTCATAGCTTCTAGAGTCAGTACGTGCAGCTATTTCTGAGTGGCCTTGTTCATATTTATAGCAGCTGACAAGTCCTTGTCAACTAATGGGAGCATCTTGGTGCATTACATTCAAACGCTATTGCATGATTCCTCATGCTATTTGATTATAAGTGCATCTGATGATTGTTTTCTTGTGTATTGAATGCTAGATGCTTCAGATGATGTATTAGTATAAGTAGTCTGAATTATGCTTTCTTCTCCGCAGTGCATTTAGTTTAGTTCTGACACACAAATAAATTACTCTATGCAGATTTTCTTGATGCCTTCGAACTCAACGTCTTAGCGTTCTAGGTAAAATTTTATTCTGGTGTCATCCTACTCTTGTGTGTAATTTTCATCATGAAGCTTTTGGGGGGGCACTGAGAAAATGATACCCCAAAACACTATGAAGTGAATAAAATGAAAAATCCCTAAATGAGTAGGTCAACCTGACTTCCAGTTTTCTGTGTGAGTTGCTCATAAAAATTTATCAGGTCTTTGTTGTCTGGAAGGCCTCCTTAGACTGTTATTCCAGAAATGTATAATCTTCATTCCAAGTGAAAGAAATATTCCATGGAGAGAGGAAGAAGAGGCTGAACAGACTGGCCTTGCTGGGTTTCCCCACTCTGCCTTTTACATCCTTTGTTTATTCATAACCATTTTGTGCTAACATAGTCCTAGAAGAATGTCCATTTTCCATAGGAACTAGGCTTCAAAGGAAACACTGCCCCCTGAGTGCAGGGGTGAGTTCAAGGGTCTTTATAGCTGACTGCTCCCACATTTAATAGAATAAAAAGAAAAAATCGTTTGTTGCATGAGTATATTATTATGTTTTTTGTTATCAGAGTACTGCTTATGACCCTGCTGATAGGTAAGGAATAAGACAGAGCTCTTCGTCTTTAGAAAGCCATGTTATTCTTTGGTTATCTATTAATTATTTATTTATTTACTTGTATTTTAGGGAAGAGTCTACAGGGTGTTCAGGGTCTCACTACTACTTCGGACCCTGAACACCCTGTGATCTGCCTGCTTACAGCCTCACAAGATCTGGGATTACAGGTACACGCCACCACGCTCAGTCTCAATTGCCATCTCAGTGCTCCCTGGGGGCGGGGCTGGCCTGGTAGGCCTGGGGATCGAACCCCAGGCCCCTGTGCCTGCTTGCAGGTGCTTTAATCTGCTGAGTTATTTGGCCTGTCCTATCTACTTTATTTTGGACTATTTATCTAAAGTGTCCTAAAACTAGTGGCTTTTTATGTTTCTTGCACTCTTAGTCCCATACCACACACTCTGAGATTTGTCATCTGTAGCTGTGTTGTGTGCTCCTGTAACAAAAGCTCACCCAGATCTCTGAGTCCTGCCTCTATAATACACTTTCTCACCAATTCTGTCCATTATAGCAGCTCAAACTCCTGTCTGTCTCTTTAATTCAGCAAGAACACTGCCCTCTTCTTGAACTCTACTTTCTTACATGGATATTTTATTTATTTTTAATGTATTTAGTACAGGATGTTCAGGGTCTCGCTACACAGATCCGACTCCTAGTGATCCTCCTGTTTTCCGCCGCCCAAGCGCTAGAATTACAGGCATGCACCACCACGCTTAGTCTCAATTGCTGCCTCAGCGCGCCCTGGGGTCTGGGCTGGCATGCCAGCCTGGGTATCGAACCCCTAGCCCCTGCATCTGCCTAAGCAGGCCCTTTAATCCACTGAGCTATCTGGCCGGCCCTACTTACATTAACATTTAAAAAGTAGCAACAGGAAGGAACCGAGCGTGAATGTACGTTTCTTTCTTTTCGCACAACTATCATATTTTTGTCCTCACATGGTCACCATCCTAAGAAGACTAGCCTCGTATTAGCCATATACTTGCTTATAGTAAGGTACACACATTGCTTTGAGCTCACAACAGGCAACAAAACATCCGTACCAATTACTTACCTCCTAAGTTTAATTATAAAAATTATTCTTGTGCAGTCTAATATTTCTTTTCTTCAAGGTCTTGCATTTTGTGTTCTTTATACAGCAGTTGTTTAGATTGCAAAGCTAGGATTTGGGAGAAGCTTTTCTTCACTTATATTTGCCAGTACTTTTTTTTTTTAATTTCTTTTGGGGGAGTATGACTGTTTGCTTATTTATTTGCTTCCAGGAAAGCTCAATGTGATACTAAATATAAATACTTTTTAAATTTCTTATTATTGTGCAATGTTTGGTCATCAGAAACGTTTATCTGAAAATTGAAATTCACTCATTGCACTTTTTAAAAGATGCACATTCTGTTGGTTGTTACAAGACTGTGCTTAATCTTCTAATGGAATAAATTCCCAATTAAAATCATATTCTTTTCCTGCCATTTAAATTTTGCTATTTGTTCACTGCCCAGAATATCCTATATTACTTCTATTATATTTCATAAAATTACATTTTATTCTTTCTAAAATAAGGCTCAAATAAAGATTTTTCTAGACTCTATTCTCCATATCTTCCTTTAACAACTTTCTTTTATCCTTGTTTGCATAATTTTTCAATTATATATGCTTAAAGAACAGGGATTCCCTCAACCCAATTTACCATTGACAGCCTAAACGCATGTCAGTATAATTTGTCAAGTGATTTTTGACTAATATTGATGATAAATAATTGCAGTTTGATACTTCTGAGAAATATTGTAAAAAAAGCAACTGAGCAGTATTTGCTGCATTGTGTATTTGTCTCCATTTTAGGAATATTTTACTGCAATTAAAATATCAATTTATCAAACATAAAATGTTACAAACTGTGAAAATTTTTATTATATAAAATAATCTCAGAAATCCACATAATCCCAATATTTAAATTCATTGTTACTCTTTCCACTTCAAAGATTTTACAATATTGAAGCAAAAAGGGCAGTCTAAATTTTCCAACAAAACACAGTTAGTGACAGCCCCCCCGAACTAAACCTAGAATAAACCTATGCTGAACTCCAAATTCTGAGTTTTCATCTGCTATAGTACAAAATTTTATGAATTTCATCCTTTTAAAAGGCACAATAAATCCTTAAGAGATCATGTTTATTTCACATATATCACTTAGCACTGATCTCAACATACACTAATAAAAAATAGCTAATTTTTTAGTGTTAATTTTGGAATTAGGCATGTGACCACTGTAACTGTCCATTAGTGATTTTTTTTCTTTTTTTTGGACAGGATCTCACTTTTTAGTTCCCACCAGCCTGGTGCCCATTTTGGCAGCTCCCAGGCCGGCGTCAAACTTGCAGCAATCCTCCTGTCTTAAACTCCCAAGTTCTGGGATTACAGGTGTGCACCAACTGACCAGTTTGGGGGCCAGCAAGACATGAGGTGAAGGGTTCAAACTCTGATCCTTGAGCTTGCCAGGTAGGTGCTTGTGCCTCCAGGCTGTCTCCCCCACCCCCAATGGTGATATTTTTAAAAGAGAAGCATTTCTGTCACTCTGTTCTATGAAAGGCATTTTCTTTTTTGGTTCATTTAAATTAATTTCAGTATTTAAATTTAATCTCACATCTCATTTCTGAGATAGTCTTCCACTCCACTCTAGTAGCTTTGAACTTAATTCTACAAGGCCTGGTATTTTTCTTGGGATGTACCTTCAGAAAGCATTCTCAGACCTCTTTATACAAACATTCCTGTTTCTAAAGATTTCTGTTTTACTTTTGATCGTTGTAGTTAAAAATGTGGTATCTTCCTTCCCCCCTGAGCACCTCAGTTCTTCCTGAGGCAGTTTCCTGAAGGAGTACACACAATAATTGAATCAGCATGCTGATACACTTTGGATAGAATTGAAACAGAAAATAGAAGCATAACAAAACAACAAGAACAACCACAAAAATCTGAGTGTTTTTCTGTGAAAATACAAACTAAAATGATTGTCATGTAGTTTTTGATATAATGTATTCACAACTATAGTTGAACTGCTTTGCCAGGAATGAAAGAAGGCTTCCCCATGATTTGATTAAAAAAATATGAAAACTCCTTTTGGGCCAGTTAACAATAATTATTCTTTTGTTGTGATACATGGATATTTCGTTGTAATAATGAATGGTATTGCTTTCTGTGGAAAAAATCAATGATTAAAGGATTGATTTTTTAAATTGCCTTTGGATGCTTCATGGTGATTGTATATTTTCTTCAGGGAATTCTCAGATGCAAGAATGGTACTTGATTAAAATCATACATTTTGAATGTAGGCTTTTATTGTATAGAGATAAAAACTAGACCGCACACAAATCAAGTCTCTCTCTACTAATGAGCCATTTTTGTGTTTATCTTGCATTTTCAAAAGACCACTAATGTGCAACTTGATGCAGATGTTTTTAAAGAATTCTACTTTTTCTTTTAATTACATTCACAGATACCTATTTAAGGGATCCCATTATTAATTTATAGAGAATTTAGGTTTTCTCAGCCGTATGCATAAATAAGTGCTAGCATAAAACAATGACTGAAGGTCTTTGTGGAGCATTTCTTGGCAGAGGATCACAAACACCTGACTTTCATATGCTAGGTGGGATCATGGGTTACTGTCCACAAGTATTTTTTTTTTTTTTTTACCTCTACCACCATTAGATTCAATTTAAATCCTGAAATAATAACCACGTGAGGATCCTTAAGCCCTGCGTGAGACTGTGTCAGTACGTGGCCCTTCACTTACAGCAGAGGTGATGCTACAGGCCCCCTCCACAGCAAGTGAACATCGGCGACGTACCACTGTTATATTTATTTTAGTATTTGTATGCATTTTATGGCTTTAGAAACCCTGGCCACATTCTTTTTTTAAAAATTTTGTTCCACACTCTTATAAAAACCTTCACCACATTTTTAAAAACACTTCTAATGCTTTTAGCCATTTTCTAAACATGTTAATCTATGTAATTTTAACAATATACGTATATGATATGGTACAGTATGTATACTCTGAAGAAATACACACTGTAAACAGTCCATTTTATTTTGATTTATTATTCTTTTAATATGTTATAATTAATATTTTAATATACCTTAATTTTTTAGACAAAAGTCATTAAAACCTTAAATACTACACATATAAACACATGTGCAGGACTGTATGCTACTGCAAAATCCCGCACTATAGCAAAAACTCCACAATCAATAATTTAGATTAATATTTTGGAAAAACCATGAAGCAATGAGTCTGCCAAAATCGAGCCATGAAGTAGAGAGGGTCTACTGTACACAATGTATTTTTAAAAAACTTTTATTTATTTTAATGAGAAAAAAAGATAAAATAGCAATGAAAGTTTCAAAAGACGTTAGTAGGACAGTACAATAATTAATACAATGCATATTGTTGTCTTTGCAGAAGTTATTCAGAGGACAAGATGCAGACATGGTATCTTGTCTAAGCAGTATTAGTACAAACCTTTCTTCTCATTGAACCTAGAGAAAGTAGCTGTGTATCTAGCCTATCTTGTATATACATATATTTTTTCTTTCACTAGAAAGTAGTCCTTTATTTATATCTCTCTTTTTTTGTTTTGTTTTTTTTTCAGAGATGGGTGTTCCACTGTAGTTAAGAAGCTGCATTTGGAGAAGCTTTTAAAGGACCTATATTGAATTCAAGTGCTGACAGTCTTTAGACTGGCTTCAACTATGTAAAGTTCCTTTCCACAACACATTTTATAATACATTTTTCTTAAGAATTTGAGAGATATGCACATGACTAAAGCCACTGCTAGGAGTTTAAGCTAAAATAAGAAATGTTTTCATATCCAATTGCACTAGTTTTCCTTTGGGAGTTATTATTTGGTTAATTTAAGAAAAGATTGGAAACTATCAGAACTTTCTAGTTTTTCCTTTGCTGTTATGGCATTAATAAGTACTGTGCCATCCTTAGAATGAGCCACTGAAAAACAGCACAGAGATTCAAAGCTCTTTCAAGATGATTGGTACAATGTAGTTCTTAAGCTACGTGAAAATGTGGTTCTTAAGTGAATTCATCAACACAAAAATTTCACACATGTAAGGTTGGCCTAAAACCAAAAAGAGGCTGAAATCAACTCAATCAATCCCCTGAAGAGTGGAGAAAGGGGCAGATAAAACACTTAAGGAATAAAATGGAATCAAAGAAGAGGCCCTAAGTATTGTGTCAAGGAAAATTTTACTGATTCTAATTGTACTTTAGTACTCAACTCCAAGAATATAGATCAAGTGCTGAGGCTATTTTAACAAAATCAAATTTCTGTCAGGCAGGCCAGATAGCTCAGCAGACTAAAGCACCCGCTTAGGCAGGCACAGGGCCTAGGGTTCCATCCCCTGAGTGCAGTGTTGGCCCCTCCCAGAGGGTATACTGAGACAGCAACTGAGACTGGATGTGGTGGCACATACCTGTAATCCCAGTGCTTGGGAAGCTGAAAACTGGAGGGTCACTATGAATCTGAACTACATACTGAGACCTTGTAGACCCTGTACTAAATACACAAAAAGAAGGAAGTTAAATTTCTAAAAACAGTATTTTCATGAATCTCTATGTGTTTGGTTGGTCTTCACATTTTCTGTTTGTGTGCTTGTCATCTATCAATTCTCTACGCTCTCAAAGGTCTCCTGAGTTGAGCCATGCCTTGAGTGAAACTCTTTAATTTCTAGAAAAGAACCTAGTTTTCAGACAGCAAAACTCTTGTCTCTTGTTTTATTTTATTACCTTTTTAAAACAAACATTTACTTGAGAGAGTATCTCATTGCTATTTCTTTCTCAACAAAATAAAATAAAATAAAAGTAACAGTAAAATTCAAAACAAAATACATTTTTTAAAAAAATGTTAATAAACTGGAAAAACATGTCTACTATTTTAATATTGAACTTAAATTATTTTTATATACTGTACTTTTATTTTTTTAATTTTCCTTATTTTTATTTTTGGTACCGGGAATTGAACTCAGGACCTGGTACTTACCAGGCAGATGCTGTGCTGCTGAGCTACATTTCCAGCATATATAGAGAATGTTTATGTTTCAAATTATATTAATTATCACAATACGAAAAGACAACACACAAAAAAAAATCTATGCAATCTGAACAAGCTTACCATTCCAGATAAGATCTTCAAGTCTGGGCATGTTATTTGCTGTTATAATGAAATTAATTATTATCTTAAACACTTTCCTCATTTGGAGACACAGTACTTGATACAACCTAAAGGAGGACAGGCTTACTTTACCTCATGATTCTCAGATAATTAAATCTACAGTACTTTTTAATCTGAGGCAGAAAGGACACGACAGAAGGACTTGGAAGAGAAAAGCTGCTCACATCGCGGTGGCCAGGAAGCAGACGGGGAGGGTCGGAAGCAAGCAGGGAGCAGGATCCGCCAAGGCTCATCTTCCTCCAGCCTCCCAAGAAGAGGGCAGCTCTGAACACATCTGAGGCCGCATCCACTCTGGAGTTCGTGCCCCCGTAGGACAGGTGCCTGCCCAGCACTTCTCACATCCGGCCAGGTTTATCGAGTCCACTTCTCCAAATCATTTGAAACTCTTACTGTTACTAATAATCCCAAAGGCCTCTGAGCCACAGGTCAGGTAGAGGCGCAGCAGGCCACACTATGATTACCTTTTTCCACTTTAGTTACCTTTCAGTTTGCTGAAACAAAATGTCTAAAACAAGCAACTAAGAAGAAGTGAGGTTTATATGTGTTCACAATTTCAGTAGATTCCATGGTCCACTGTCTCTGTGGCTGAAAGAGCCACTCGGAATGCCACGGTGGATTAAAACTGCTCATTGGTTGGAGGAAAGGTTGTAGAAAGATAGGGGAAGTTAAACTTAACTGCCATGATAACTTTTCAAAGACATTTGCCTTCGAAGAGCAAAAGCAATTATCCTTTGAGATGTGGTTGGTCCATCTGCTTGCCTGCCTGCCTCTCTGTCTGTCTGTCTATCATCTGCCTACTACTATAGTTCTTGTTTTCTCTCCATTGTATAGTTTGCTCAGAGAGTGGGAATGTTTACTTGCAGTGACTTTAAAAGACTGGGTTTGCGTTCAGGACACCTGCAGTCCTCTAAAATAGCTCTGTACCATTTGGAATGGCATGACTTATGAGTATCTAATATTAATTATTTGTATAAAATCTGATATTTCTTTATAGTATGTACTTAGAGCAGGTTAATATTTAATTATGTTGGTAAATTTACTACACAATTCCTTATATGCATTGGCAAATATATATTAATTTTTATTATTTAAGAGGCATGTATGTATGATTGTTTTAATAAGCATTTCACAATTACTGAAAATATTTATAACAAAGAAAGTTCTTTATGGCTTTGAAAGGTCCTTATTTTTGGAGAAATGCTAACGTATAGTAGTGTTGAGGCTGAATGCACTTTCTCTTTTACCTCTATTTAGTTAAAATGAATCTTTTCTGAAAATTGCTTTGTCTTGCAAATATCTTAATGCTCCAGCTATGAAACTCTCATTTAAAAGGATAATGACTTTACTTAGAATCAATTTTTATTGCCTCTGATATAATTTAGGGAAGCCTAACAATCTCAATTACAACAAGGTAAAAAAAAAAGCATCTGTGTTTTATCATGTTGGATTTTAAAAATTCAATAATGGATTATTCAGGGCAAACATGCTTTAGCAACTCAGGGACTAGATGGCCAGCTTCCAACAGCTCTTTCCTTAACATTCTACTTGGCTTTAGGGATCCCCCTGTACACTCTGGTGCTTTGCACATAGGACTAAGATCTGTTTCTCAAGCGAGCAAGAATCAATTTGTGTGTGTGTGTCTGTGTGTGTGTGTGCACATGCTCATACATACAAGTGTGCAAGAGCACATTTATGCCTTTGTTTTCAAAGATACTTCCAGAGAAATTAGGGTTCAATATTTGCTGTTGAAATGACATTGTTTTCTTAATTGGTTAAGAAAACCCTACAGCTGCGCTTTGAGAATTTCCTGCGTGATAGTTTCATTTCTATATAAATATGTTTTTTGCTCCAAATTTTTGCTGAACATTCATAGTTCTATTTCTGTAACATAGTGTTTCTCCAATCATTCAATGCCATAATAGGTATAACAAAAATAAATATCCACAAAGTGTTTTACTTTTGGAGATGCATTTGACAGGCACAAGGAAATCAGTAAAAAAAAATCTTTTTTCACTATAATTATTTTTAGGTACTTTATAAAGTTTGTATGTTCTATATACTCATGCCAGTACTTCCTGAATAATTTGTTATCAATAAAATGAAACTGTGCTACATTACTGAGTATTATAGTTTAGAAGATAATATTTAGATAGTAATTGGCACAACCAACACATTGAGAACAATTTTCAAATATCTTTCTCTGTGAATTAAAAAAAATATATTGCAAGTAACAAGAGGTCTCTCTTACCAATTAGTAAAATTAGCATTGATAATTTTTATACACATTTCAAAACAAAAAAAATATTCCTACTACCAAAGATCAAGCAAAAATGTGGAAAGAGGAGGACTTACTAGCAAAGCAATTAAATTTGCTGAACACAAATCTCATATTCCAAAGGACTCAAAATGCAAAGAGCTGCTACTCTGGATGAAACCAAACTGTGATTTTTCAAATTTTAATAATTCTCTTGAACTTTGAAATGTGTAAGACAAGATGCAGAAAAGTTGGAAAGAGCAGGGAGTACCCATTTTATTTGCCAATTGAGCAAGTCCTGCTTCTGACACTTTTGTATACTACTTGGAAAACAATTTACCAACATTCATATGTTTGTGAATCATATATTTCTTCAAAAAATCTGATTGTGCGTGATTTAGGTGGAATTGTCTATTCGATTGGCTTCTGCGATATCCAAGCAACAAGAAACACCTATTTCTTAGTGTGTCTGGATAGGTTTCGGTGGAGTGACATCGGATAATACACGTGGTCCTCTGCGACTTTCCGCATTGTTATCTTCCCTTTGCCTGGTTCCACCCCATGAGTCAAGCTGCACCGTTTGGCCTTCAAGACTTTCCACCATAATTTCTGCCTAATCATTTTCTAATTTAGCTTAGGATTCTTATTGTTTTACATTAGCACTTTCTTCTTTATGTCAAGTGTGAAGATCTTTGACTCCTATGTCAGATCGACAGAGACCCTACTGCATGAGGTGGCATCGTGTTCCCTTGGTAGTTAATATTCTCTGTCATGCAATGATTTGGAGATCCTGAGTCATCCATAGTGGCCTATAGTTAATCATCCACAGAGTTATGCTGGGCTTTGACAAAGGCTAATATTTGAAACATAGTGAAAATTTAAACCCTGTGTGGAAGTGTTTTAAATTTTTTTTAATGTTCTGTATTTACTTACTTATACTTCATAAAGGAAAACTTCAAGGAATTCCTTGGTAAATTCAAAAGGAAGAATTAAAAGAATTATTATTCATTTGAAACATTACAATCTATGTGATTTTTTAATCTATAAAACCAAGCATTCTTTTCTGATGATAATTTAGCCTATAATTTATCACTTAAAATATAACTTTGGTCTGGCTGGTTTAAAGATCTTATCTTTACTCTGTATTTCAGCATTTCTTTTCTCTAGCTTTGTGTTGTATTTATAGTTTGTGTTTGAGGCGATTCTAGAAACTGAATTTAATATTTTTATGACTAAGCAAAATTATGTCAGTGTTTCTTAAATATCATCTTCTGATATCTTTTATTCAATCGATCTTGTATTTGTTTTATATATATATTAGTTGTCTCAATATGGTGCCACAGTTTATTAGAGCTGTTACTACCTTCTCAACCTATTGTTTTTAAAAACATTCGAATATGTTTATATTCTTATGTTCTTAACTTCATAAGTGTTTTTGCCTGCATTGTCTTATTCTGTTTTAAACTGATTCACTGAAATTTTGGCTTCAAGTATTATATATTTCAGGTTTATACCTTTCGTTATACATAGTCTTAAGTTATTTGTTTTGCTATGTTTTTCAGACATTTCACTATGTACTCCAGATAGGCCTTGAACCCACAGTTATCCCCTTCCCTCAACCTCCTGAGTGCTCGGAGTAGAGGTGTCATCATCCCTTGCTTTGTTTATATATTAAAAAGAAAACAAAGCAGGTTTTTGGTTGTTTTTTTTTTTTAATTTTTTTTTTGGTGGAAAAGGGGGTTGAACTCAGGCCCTTGCGCTCACCAGGGGAGTGCTTATTCTACTGAGCCATCTCCCTAGCCAACAAAGCAGAAATTTTTTTTTCATAATTTTATTGATAAACAAATAGCAATGAGACAGTTTCAAATCAAATCGCTAGGACAGTTTCAATAATTAACACACTGCATACATTCCTCTTAGTGATTAATTGCTGTACGAGATGCAGACTTGAGATCCTATTTACAAACACCATTAGAACAAATCATTCTATTCATTAAGAGAATATAACTATATATCTATCCTAATCACTTTGAATACACAGATACAAAATGGACATTCATCTGTATGCCCTTTTTTTGCTAAGTTCCGTTATTTGAATATTATAGGTGTGTAAACTCAGCAAAATATTCTAAGAGAGTCCAGTAGCCCATAATAGCATTGGGACCTCTGTTTAACTGGCAATGTCAGAAATTGTTGACCTGAGTCCCCTGCAGCTCAACATAACAGCATGGCTTTACTTCCTATATTTCGTCTTCATACTTTTCTACTGGATGGTTAAGACCAAGGTAAAGCAGGACCTATGCAACAAGAGTTGTAGCTTTTGGGTCTGATAAGATCAGTGACATCCCCTCAGGAATTATCCAGAGATCCTGTACCTCAGATTGTAGAACCTTTGTCAGTGTCAGCCATGTGGATGAGTCACGGCCATTGCTTGGCCAATGTGCTCTCTGTGAAAGCCTGAGAGAATGTTTTCTTTCCATGTGACTCTCCTTAGGCACACTCTACATCATCAATCACTTTCCTCTTTGGCCCCATAATCTCCTTGATCAGAAAATTTGGGACACTACCGAGTTACATGACGTTACTGTTCAAGTTCTCATATGTCCTGAGTCTTAATTGACCTTAGAAGGTTAGGGCCAAAATGACAAAGCAGAAATTTTATGTTCTCTTAACAATATACCATGTGGTAAATCTGACCTGTCTTCAGCTTGTTAAATTTATTTCTTCGGCCTGAGCTCTTCTTTCCCTTTAGCTTTGTATCTGTGGGATTTCTTTAAGGGCAGAGCAACATGGGTATATATCGCACCAGGTACCTTCGCTCATTTCTTTTTCTTTTTTCAGAACCGGGGATTGAACTTAGGCCCTTGCACTTGCCAGACAAGCATTTATTTTACTGAACCATCTCCCTGGCCCTTCTCATTGCATTTCAAAAATCATCCCTCCTCTAGTGTTTGTCTCTTTTTTCCTTAGTGCCTTCAAAGAGGCTTTAGGATATTTGCTTCTGGTTCAAAATTTATACTTGATATTGGCATAAGGATGACTCTAACATAAGGAATATTGCTAACTTCCCCAAATTACTAAATATTGACTTCTTGCTTTTACCTAATATGCAAAATTTTTTCTTTTTGTCTGCATGTATTCTCCAATGATTTCATCTTCTTAGAAGCAGAATGAGATGGTCAATTTTATGCATGAAATTGATTGGAACATGAATGCCCAAGTATATAGTTACACATTATTTCTGAATGTGTTTTTGAAATAAATTAGCATTTTAAGAGCTAGATGATATATGCAGATGGAGGCTGTTCTGCTGCTCCCCAAGTAGGTGAGAAAACGGAGAATTTCACCCAACTCTTCCTCCATTAAACATTATTGTGCAATATTCTTTGCAAATAGTGCAAAATTCATTAACTATATCATTAGTCAGTTAAGAATGAACTAGTTTTTTCTTTTTTGTGCCTTGTTATTCAGCTAATAGATATTCTAAGGCAGTAAGACATATGTTTGGTTTGGAGAAGGCACATTAATTTTATGAAATATTATCAAAAATGTAATAATTTTTGGTCAACCCAGCTGACAGCATTTTAGGTTTGGACTCTAGGAAGTTATTCCATGATGGGAATAACTCAGATACTCTAACCTGACAGCTGCCACTGGGTCAAATAATTGGAACACAAAATGGGACAGAATGAAGAAGCAAGGCCAAAGTTGCTGAAGAATTGCTCAGTTTTCTGCACCTGATTGAACACAGGCAAATAAAGGCAATGATTTTTGTAGGAAGTTGGCATAAAAGAGGACATGCTGTGACATTTCCCACTGTCACATAGGTTGAATCTGCAAAACACAATTATTCTGATGAATTACTCTTTGGTTAGTTGCTGCTAAATATCAGAATCCTTTGGATCATAGAAGACAGGTCAAGGAAATTAGGGTTGTTCTGGTGAGAATAAGCTGCACTGGTCACTTTTTTACTGCTGGGACTATAGAGTCAACCTACAATACTTAAATGCAAAAAGACTTTTGGAGGGTTTAGGGTTTCAGAGGTTTCAACCTGTCCTTAACTGATTTCAGCAATGGAAAGATGCGGTAGAGGAGAATAAGGAACCAGAGACATAAACAGAACCACAGAAGAATACCCGCTTCCTGCCACTCACTCCCTCCCACCAGAAAACACTCTTCACAGCATATGCAGCTATGAACTCTCCAGTGGCTTCATCCACGAGTGGGTACAGCACCGTCATGATCAACTTTCCAAAACCCTCACATCTGAACACGTGAGACCTGCACAAGGTGATTATCCTCCTCTGGTACTGTCAGTGACTGTCTGTAGGAATGAAGCTGAGGGGCTAATGTCATGGCCACTTACTCCAGTTACACAGATAAGGTGAGTTCTGGATTCTTCTTTGTCTGTCACTATTAAATTGGAAACCAATATTAATTCTATTATAGGACATGCAGAAAATATACACAGAGAAAAGTAATTTTGTATATAGGGCCCAAAGTAGTTTCTCTTTTTGGTATGTGAGCAATCTGTAAATTATCCCACATGCTCTATGGCTTTGTTGTGTCTCTTGTAAGATCTAGATGCCACCAATGTTGTATGATTAAAGGGTAGCTCTTTTAAGAGTAGACAAGTTGATAAGAGCTTTGTCTTTATGAATGAGAGCAATGACTTATAAATGAGGCTTCACATGGTTTTCGGTGTTGCTTACCCTAATCCTTTTTGCCATTAAAGATGCAAGATTTCTCCCTTTAAGGGACCACAGCTCCCACCAAATAGCTGAACCCGGTAATGACTTGGTCTTGGACTCCTCAGCTTCCAGAATGTCAACATACAAGTTTCTGTTCCTCATAAATCACCAACTCTCAAGCAATTTTATATCAAGATAAACAAACATGTACCCATACATCTACACACAAGGAGAAAGACAGAGAAAGAGAGAGAGCCCCAATGGCCACAAACCAATCAATTTATCAGATCAGTTCATTAATATGTTTCATGATATTTGATGTAATATCCAACTTTAAATGACTTAGAAACACTATATCATTTTTGCACAAATATATGTCATTTGCCCCCCAAACTCGGAAGCCTCAAGGGAATGTCTCACTTACTCATAAATGACTTCACATCAGCCAAGAATTGTACTCGTCACTATCTCTGGGGTTTTGAGATCCAGGGAACTCTATGATTTCTGATTGTTACCATTTACCTCTTAGTGCAGAATGCCATATTTTCTCCAGTTCTTTCTGTGTCATCAAGGGCTATGAAACTTGGCACTTAAGCTTATAAAATTTTCCCTCCTCCTACGTGGTTCCCTCTCTATTTAGACAATTTGGATATTTCCAGCACGAATGCAAATATAACTACTTTTATGTTCTTTTCATTCTCATATACTTATTCCGTCACTCATTTTAAAGTTTCTGCTAGGTATTGTAATTTTATTTTTTCATTTTATGGGGTACAGTGAAATAATTCAGTATACCTTATGCAATGAAATGAACATAGAATTATGAAATGAAAGTAGAAATTCCATCTCTTTAAGCTGGCTTTAGAAGTTTTTAATCCCCACTCAATATTTTAAAATAGCATTGCTTGCCTTAGTTTACTTTACCTTTGTATTAATTCAGTACTTACAACATTTCTTGGAACATTCTTCCACTGGTTACATTCATTGTACTTAACACAGACTGGAAATCTTGTAAGTGGAAAACGTATTAATCTACTTAACCTGCTGAACCTGATTCCTCAGCAACTTAGTACTTCAGAGTATGAGGTGGCTATAATCAGAGTGGTGTGTGTGTGTGTGTGTGTGTGTGTGTGTGTGTAAGCCATATTGGCTAAAGGGAGGGAGGAAGACACACACACACACACACACACACACACACACACTAACATGCTAACCTAACTACCACTAAAATCATAATTGTGCAGGCTGGGGATATAACTCCGTAGCATAAGTGCCTGCCTGGCAAGCACAATGTCCTGAATTCAATTTCTACAAAAAAAAAAAAAATAAAAAAATTTAAAAAGTCGTAAAATTGTAATAGCAAAGCAGGGTTTCTATAGTATTTGTATAGTTTTGCAACTTTGTAAATATGGAAATAATAAGGTGAATCATTGTAAATTCATTACCATTGGTACTACGTGTCTTAATAACAACATAGTTTTTTTTTTTTTTTAAATTCTCAGTTTTTAGTGTACTATGTAGGAGGCGCTTCATGATTAAATTATTAATGGCAGCCAGAAATCCATTCAGATATTACATAGAGTGCATGCTGTACATCCCTTAGCTTCCTGTCTTGGCATCAAGATTACCAGGTCTCAGGAAAAAAGATTTATAAAATCATTAGCCACCCTAAGAAAGATCACTTTACCACAGATGCAAATTTTTTAAGCCTCAAAGTCTCATTATAAATAAAAACCTTGGTCATGGACGTGGGCTAAAAAGACATAAAAAAGTAAAACAACTAAAATGATTCACCCACACTCTGAGAAGGATGTTCAGTTGGAGACCTTTCCAGACACTTGTTGTTCACCAGATCCCATGACTGAATTTGGCCGGGGCCATCTCTCAGACTCCACTCTGGTGGTAAAAGTGCTGTTAGAACAAACTGCTTGAACACCAGGTAGTGCCTGAAACATCTTTTTCATACATGGGATTTCAAAAGGTTGATAATTTAGACATTGAGAATAGAATGATGGTTTCTAGATGCCATGCAAGGTGTGGATATGAGAACGGAAGTTTGATTGGTGGACACTAAAGAATAAGAAGGTAAGAATAAGATGTTTTGTGTGCTATGGCATGTTAGGATGACAATACCTAAAAATACTGTACAGTATTATCAAAGAGCTAGAAGATATAATTTTAGAAGGGATATAAATACAAAGAAATGAAAAATAAATTAGGAGATAGGTATATTTAAACTTATAGGAACAGCACACAAATTTCTGTTACTATGTATGATTTGATGCTTTAATGTCTCAATTAAACATCCATTTTTAAGCACTTAATTTTGAGGCAATTGGAAGGCAAAGGGAAATATATAACTAGGGTCAGCTGGGATCTCCAGCCTTTCAAATACAAACCTTTGTGGAAACGGCAATTTGCAAACCCTTTGCCTTCCCACCACACTTATTCTTCTCTTTAACAAGCTTCCCAAGGTACATGAATTTTCCATTTTAAAGTTATCAACTCACTATCCTTATGTACAT
This sequence comes from Octodon degus, assembly GCF_000260255.1. Lineage (NCBI taxonomy): Eukaryota > Metazoa > Chordata > Mammalia > Rodentia > Octodontidae > Octodon > Octodon degus. Next base: position 10,032,345 of record NW_004524594.1, read on the forward strand.
CAGTTCCTCTGAACTTTTAAATTTGCATTTAAAAATAGTCTTTGCTTATTAAAGTTCTTTTACTAAAGCTTTCTCTTTCATATTTTAATTATCATTCATTTACTCTCTAACAGATTCATTAACAATGACTAATAAGAATGACATTCCCAAGCTCTTTTGTTTTAAAAGTGGTGTGTCACACAGAGATTTCACTGGATACAAAATCTCTGGCTCGCATTCTTTTTTGATCATTTCTGTGTAGATTTAGCACTGTCAGGGAATTAGAGGGTTGACTGTGTTTCCTACCTTTAAACATCAAAATATTATATATTTATATTTCTGTCCTGTGTTCTTCACAATTATGAAAAGCATGCACTTTTATCAACCAGGTTTCCAAGCTTGAGGATAAATGAGTCTTTTAAAATATGGTATTTCTTTATTTTGTCAAAAAACATGATTGTTGCTGCTTTTATTTTCTTATATTAAAGAGATTAGCAATGTTCAGTATATTTTTCACTGTTTACTATTCTGATTATTAGGTATAAAAGTTAAATCATGCTACATTTTAGTTTTGCACTATAGCTTTTTACTTTTTGCATTCATTTTATCACTAAGTTCTTTATTACTAGGATTGATTACCACATTGCATACATGAATATTCTGTGCATAAAAACATTTATTGTGCATCATTAATTTTATGTTCATCTAAAAAATTGACTGTAGTGCTTATGATGCTTTAATTTTATCATTTTTTATTTTGTGTTATCTTCTAACATAGGGGTAGGGTACACAGAGAGACATATGTCAAGATGGTGCTGTTCTTTGATATTGTTCCTAAATATGTACATGTATATATTTTCTATTAAATGTACACAAATTTCACTCTCAACATTTTTTATTGCAATATTAATTAATGGATTTTATTAATAATTATTATCTGCTTACTTTTGAAATCATGACTAAAATACTTATTACTTGTAAATGTCTTTACATATCATCTTTTCTACTGTATCTTTGTTGTAGACTTTCTTCTGAAAGATTTGATTTTTCAGATTTTTATGTTGATGCCCTGATGTATTTTATTTGCACCTTTATATGAATTAAAGCTAAGTACCTTCTTATAAATTTTAATTATATTCTGTAGTCTCTGACTTATTAACACTTTATGTAATTTGGTTCTTATTACATTTTAAACAAGTATTTTAAATAGAGAACTTTTTTCATTCATTTATAATTTGAGCAAAATGGCTATTTTTGAGGTTCTTTGTTTTGTTTATTATATGTTCATGGGTCATTAAATCATGGGATAAAACATAGAAACCTCAAGAGAAGGACTCTGTATTCTGCAGGGATTCTGAACCACACATTCAGTTCAGTAATTTTACAACTCAGTGGCTTTTATCACGTAGTGGGAGAGTGTATTCACTTCAGTTTCGGAGATAGGAATTAACGTTTCATTGTACCCAGAAAGTAGATGATTGAATTGCTTACCAAAATGTTTCTTTCCCTTCTGATCACGAATTGTTTCTACTTTTCAAACTTTTCTTTCTTTTATTTTTAATTTTGGGCAAGGCTCTTCTTCAGGGTGTTCAGGGTCTCACTATTAGATTAGACTCCTGGTGATCTGTCTGTTTATAGCCTCCCAAGTGCTGGGATTACAGGTGTGCACCACCACACCCACTCTCAGTTACTGTCTCAGTGTGCCTCAGTGGCAGGGCCAGCATGGCAAGTGTGGGGATTGAACCCTGGACCTCTGAGCCTGCTTGCAGGCTCTTTAATCTGCTGAGCTATTTAGCCGGCACGTGTTTTTTGTTTGTTTGGTTGGTTGGTTGGTTGGTTGTTTTGGGGGGGTGGGCGTACCAGCGATTGAACTCAAGACTTGTGGTTACCAGGCAAGCACTTACTCTACTAAGCCATCTTCCCTGCCCATTTTTCTTAACATTATAGGAGGCTACTAATTACTCAAATACAGATATTAAGTGTGTACACTATGTTTGACTCATGTAAACATTTCCAGTGTTCTCTGCACTGCCTGCCTTCTTCATCTGCTTCAGTTGCTGAATGTGGATAGCAAAAAAGACTGGAAGCTATGTTTGAGGAAAGAGTATTCAAGATATTGGACCTTTTAGAAATTTGTTGCAGCCAATTCATCTCTTCTCTCTTCTGACAAGGAAAATTTCCAGTCCTGATCAAAAAATAGTCTAACACAAATGCTGATATAAAATTAGACAGTTGTAGAAATATGTCCCAATTTAGAGATAATCTTGATGGATAGTAGAAAAATGCTTCGCAGGTAGAAAGTTAAGCGCAATATCTGGCAACCAAATTTCCTGGTAGAGCAGATCGCAAGTGGTATGGATGTGCACCAATCAAAGTGCTGTGACTGGTCATTTATCTGTGTAGCTAGGGTATGAAAAGGAAAAAATGGGTGGAAAATTGGTGGTAAATAATGTATCTAAGGGGACAAGGATATGTCTTATAGAACTTGGAAAAGGTAAGGAGCTCCTTTATAGAATGAACTGCCAGTTCTTAAGTGGTCATACATGAGTTACCAGTAAATATGTTCCTCCACTAACAAAATTATTTTTCTCTGAAATAAAAAAAATTGAAAGGAAGAAAAATAAGTTTTACATTAGTATTCTGGCTTCAGAATGCAGAAGGGTGGGTTTCAGCAGATTTGAGTTTTAGTAGGAATATTTGATTTTCAAATTAGAAGATTTGGTGAGAGGGATTGCTGATGTGATTACTGAAATGCACCAGTAAATCAGAAAACCTAAGAGCAATTTTTACAAATGTTTTCATCATCTTTGAAAGAGATATATTTTTCAAGTAAAACCCTTTCTATGATCCATATATACATGCAGACACACAAACGTTATATATTTTATCTGAATACCTCTTATATTTGATGTTTGAATATGTGTCTGCATGTATTTATAAATACATATATATATGCTTGCATATGCACACAAATATATACTTATTATACACGTATATATCTTTTAATCCATATAGCACTTAACTCACTTTTATAGAGATTCTTTGTATTTCTTCCTTGTATGTAAACTTGCTTAAATTCAAACAGCTGTTGTCTAACGTTGTCGTATCCTCAGCTTATGTAAAACAGACATAAACACATAAGCACTTTGAGACAAGAAATTTCAAATGTCTAATTTATAACTGAAGCTACAAAATCTGTTATAATGTCAATAACATGTTGAACATTTAAAAATATTACCTAAGTGGATGGCTCACTAAGAAAATTGCTAGACAACGGAACAAATATTGCAGTGAATATCTCTTAAATAATTTGAGCTGTAAATTGACATTTTACAAATCTTTTTTAGAAGTTAAGAAGAAAACAAAAATGGTAAGCATCCGAAGTGAAGAATAATCCAATAATTGTGGTTTGTTCAGTACAGAATATGACATGGAGAAGTCACATAGTATCCTATAAATATTAGTAATTGTTAAGTATCAATTAAAATTTAAAATATATTTTGATGAACTTTAAGGTATTTTTCACTATTGAGACACATTACATTTGTTCTGGTTTCCAAATTATGTATTTAATAATCAAGATACGCAAACATAAAATTGAAGCAACTGATAAGTCAGTTTCAGGGTAGGAATCTGTGATGACCAGATGATCGGGAACTTTGTGTTTTATTCTGCAAGATGTGCTCATTCTTATGTGTATATACTAAATTTAATTTTGATATGGAAGAGTTTTCTAACTGAAGAAATATTGAATGAAATTGCAACTCGTGGACTGTTTTTAGGTGATTGTTCTGTATAAGTCGTATTCTAAAAGTGACTAACGCCTCTGCACATTATGTTTACCAAGAATGAGATACACTTGCAATTCTTAGGTAAAAAGTGCCTAAAAGATAGAGTGTTCTTGGTCTATAAAAAGAATAGTATTACTGTTAGGTGTTATTTAAAATTCTGGGCCAGGGG
>NW_004524594.1:10036763-10048340 GCF_000260255.1 Octodon degus
CTGTCCAGGGTTTCCATTCTCTTTATCTGTGGAAGGCTCTATACCTTCAGTACAACTAAATTAGAGAGTAATATTTTTCTTTGGTATCTGAAATAGTGCCTATAGTACTGGAGCAGCAGGATTTATCACTAAAAGAGGGAGGTGAGAATAAAGTCAACAATTTCTGGCAATTCTTACTTGCTGCTTGACCTTCCAAAAGTAGCCAAACCTCACAGAGAGTTTCCCTGTATGAAAATGCAAAGGGTGAATATAGATGTGTGACCTGACTGAACTTTTACTACTTTCTGATAGCTTCCTATTTTTTCTGATTCTTTTCCTTCTTACATGTTCTGATTCCTCTATAGACTTTACAATTCTTTCTCATCTCAGTGTAAAATGTAATAAGGCCACACCAAAAATTGAATTATAATATGAATCCTTGATTTTTAATCCATTAAATTGCCATGATCCGTGGCAAAGTTTCTTTAACAAATTCTTTATTTTTTAAAAAAAAATAATTTGTTTAGGTTGGTTTAGGCAGTTAATATTTTCACGCACAGGAACAAAATGATTAATTTCATCAGGAGAATAATTAAATGGGCTATATACTTGGCTCTATAATTTTAGAAAAAGATTTTCATTGAAGGTTGTCTTTTTAACAAATGTCTCACACCAGACTGAAGGAATATATATGTTTTTTTATCTCTTGAAAAAAGATAAAATTATTACCTGTAAAAATAAACTTCAATGTGGAATTTCTGATGCTGATATATCAGGGAAGTTCAATTTTTTCATATGAGTTTCCTCCATCTTACTTTCCTATTTAATAATGTAGAATCAAGTATTAGCAATGAAGTAGAATGAATGGCTTAATGCTTGCTATAGAACTAGACAGATATTTTCTGAAATCAATATTTTGTTGTACAATGGAAAGGAAGTTTTAGATATAAATAAATGGAAGATGAAATAAGAATATTTTAAAATAGAACACTTAACTTGAATTTCTATTTCACTAATTCCAGAAATGACAATAGTCAGTGCAGCACTGGAATGGAGCTTGGACAGCTATCCAAACCTCTTTCCCCATATACTCAGTTAGTACGTACACCTAATGTAAACAGAAAACCTAAACATTCTTCTCCTAGCGTTACCTTAGTAACATATTTCAGAAGGGATTGATGTTGGTGGCCAGATGTCAAAATAGTGCCACTTAATAAAAGCTATATCTTTAGATTTCTACTTCCGCTGGAGGTTAAGAAATTTTCCATTGCTAAGTTTGGGATTGGAATAATTGTGAAAAAAGGATGACTTTATAAAGGAAGGAAAAGAAAGTGACACAACAGACAGCAATTCATATTTGTGGATTTGGAAAGCAATATATAAAGTGTTTGACAGTGACCAGGACAAAAACTAACTGGCAATATGCACAGGGCCTTCCCTTCAAGAAAAGTATTAATCACCGTTTTAGCAAAGGTTAAAAAAAAAAAAAAAAGAAGCAAACAAGTAAAACCACACACACACACACACACACACACACACACACCCCACAAATAAACACATAATGTATATCAAACACTCTTAATTCTCAAAGTTAAAACCAGAAGCATTACGTTGCCTTATAAAATAAGTTAAAAGAATAATCATAGTCCTTGTAATCATCATCATCATCATCACTGTTCTAACTTGGGTGCCCTTCTTTAATGAATTGTGTCTGCAGTAACAATAATATAAATTGTCACTCATTCAGATCAGAAGAAATAGAATGAAAGACCTTCATCTCGATAGGCCAGGGATCTTTTAGGCAGAAATTATAAGCAAATGGGATTTTGTTTATCTGATATGAATAATAAAAATTATTAAATGCTGGTTTTACATATAAAATCTTTACATTTTTTATAAACGAGATACATTTTGTTCATGAATAATGTAGTTGTTAGAATTTTTTTTTCAGAACCGGGGATTGAACTCAGGCCCTTGTGCTTACCAGGAAAGTGCTTATTCCACTGAGCTGCCTCCCCCGACCCGATGATATAGTTGTAGTATTTTCTTTTATGTTTTCTTTCTTTCTTTCTTTCTTTCTTTCTTTCTTTCTTTCTTTCTTTCTTTTTCTTTTTCTTTCTTTCTTTCTTTTTTTTTTTGCGTTTGTGTTTTTGGGACAGTGTCTCACTACACAGGTCTAACTCCTGGTGATCCTCTTGTTTTCTGCCTCTCCAGTGCTGGGATTACACACCTGTGCCACCATGCCCAGACTCTTGTCACCTGCTCAGCGCCCCCTGGGAGTAGGGCTGGCATGGCATACATAATCAGGGATTGAACCCTGGTCCCTGCACTTGCCAAAGCAGATGCTTAGTTCACTGAACTCTCTCTCAAGCCATATTTTATTTTCTTAAATTAGGTGTATTGGTACAATTTACATAAACATAAAATTTCATTCATCTTAGAGCATTTGTACTTGTATGTGGGATTCTTTTGTTTGGAGCAGCTGAGCCAAAGCAGAGCTAGAAATTGTAAATTCCTTTGGACTAGAACAAGGCCAGTCTAGCAAGTGCCTGGCTAGGGTGTTCCTCCTTGTTAACTACAGCACAGATAGCTCTGAGAATGTTTCACTTTCAGTGCTCTGAGCAAAACATTGAGAACTTGCAAATGAAGATGCATACTGTGCTGTTGCTGGTCTCCATCTGAGAGGCGAGGTCCCATCCCGTCTATGATTTTCCTTTTAGTATGTGTCTAATTTTTCTCTTAATCTCCTGTTGCTCCCTGTCAGGCTGCACAGGATATAGCAGGTCACAACCAACACGGTGCCTGAGCAGGCGAAACTCAGCAAGAAGAGATGAAGAGATTCACGGAGCACATGGAGTAACCACTGGGTATAGAACACTGGAGAATTTGGGTTCTAATGTTCATTATTTGTATATTGAAATTAGTAAAGCTTTGCCTAACATTAGACAGATGCCTATTGAGACTGGACAGCTTGCTAAATTTCTTGAGTTTGTTTGCAGAAGAAGGAACAATACATTTACATACTTGGGAGGAGACAGTGAAGAAGCATAGAGCAGGGCTACAGTAAAAGCAAACCAGCATAAATCCATCTCGACTCCTACAGACATTTAAAGTGTTATTTAACAGAAATGGCTGCTTTCTGCTTCTCTCACCACTGTCACGTACCCCTTGGTGGGAAATGGATCAGGGTCATTAGGCACAAGCCAGCAGCAGAAGAGAGGAAACAGAGTTACATCACTAAGCCTGGAGTCTAGCTGGGATCAGGAGATGGGAGAAACTTAAAAACCTGGCTTGTGTTGTGTCAGCTGATGTGGGGTACACAGGCTGAGAGCCCTGCCTCAGGGTTGCTACCTTTGTTCCCAAACCAAAGGACAGCCAGCACTCGCCTTCTCTGAGTATAAATCATCCCAGAGAAGACTGGTATGCACCCTTTCTCTGAGCACACAGGATTGCTGCTCTTCCATAATGGACATTTCCAGCTCTCTGCAAGAGGTAGGGAACTGTGTGAAGGCAGACGTAGCAACCTAGGAGAAGAGGCTGGGCGCAGCTCTGGCAAAGTCAAATCAAAGGGACCAGCAAAGGGAGACAACGTAAGTGATAATATTAACCCAGATTATATTAAGGCTTAGAAAGAGAAGGCTATTAGAAAATAAAAAGTGTCTGAGTACATGACAAAATTTATGAGGATAAGGTGTATGGAGATAAAAGAAAGTGGCACAAATGTTGTCAGTATTCTTAAGATAAAATAAAATAAAATACAAAAATATTAGTTATAAATAAAACGTTTTTATTCCTCCCACATTCTTCTTATAAGAGATGTTCGTTAACCGACATACAAAATTATGTGAATAGTCTATATTTACAAATTCTAAAACTATAAAATTTATTAAAATTTAGTTTGGCCAAATTATATATATGAATGCAATCCAATTTTGTAAGCAAATTATCTGCATATTTGTGTGTCTGTCTTTCTATTCAATCCATAAACAGCTTGAGCTCAATAATTTTTTGTTGGATTTTGGATTTTTAGAACATTTGTGTATAATTTAAATCAGCTTATAGATAAGTGTTATCAAAATTAAAGATATGTTTCCACCCAAGTTGCTGCTCTTCAAAATGATGTTGAAATTGGTTTTATAACTATGATGCCTATTGTTGTTTATGTATTATGACTTAAGAGTTTTTCATTGTTCAAAAAAAAAAGTTAGCCAGGGAAATAGCTCAGCAGATTATTTGCCTTCCTGGCAATTCAAGGTCCTGAATTAAATAATAATAATAATAATAATAATAATAATAATAATAATATTATTATTATGATTTGTTTTTGATATGCTATTAAAAATTGTTAAGCTAATTAAGAAAATCCTTTAGGGCAGGGAGAAAGTGTGGGACAGGAGTCCAACTGATCAATAAAAATCAGCTGCCTAAAATAATTCTCTATTTCTTGTTCATTAATGAGTGGCCCCAGTGATTTCCTCAGTCCTACAGGAGATGCCCCCAAAATGTTCAAAATAAAGTATTGTGATATGTTTACAATGCTCGTCATCAAAAGGTTAAGTTTTCCAGAAAAAAAAATACAATAAAGTTTTCTGATTCAAAGATACTCTGGTACAAAACCAAATAAAAAAATAAAAGTTTTCCTATAGCTATGACAGTTGTTGCTAATCTCATGGTGCATTAAATGTATCCAGGCTTGCCAGCTGTGCAGGTCTTCCCAAAGTTAGAACTGGGTTTGCTTAAGTAGATAAGCATTTGCTTTCAGATTCAGACTTCTGCCTTTATTGTGTGATCCAGATACTTATGATAAGAGGCTCATGTCAAGCCAACATGAGGTCACCAGTCAAGTAATAATATTTTTAGCAAAATGTTATGTGATATGTATCCTGTGTATGTGCTGCTATACATGGAGATGCTTGGGTGTTAATCAGTCCAAAAAAATTCATACTTCTCAGTTACACACCATTCAAGGACAAAAAATTAAGTGAGTGTTTCTTATATATGAGATACAGAGGTTTGAACAAAAAAGCTATTCTATATCAGATGGAGATTTAAGAGTGTTACAAAAATGTCATCATGAGTGTCACATTGATATATTATGTATGACTTTTGACTTTCATTTTTCTCTGAAAAACTATATAACTCTTATCTGTTACCATCAGACAGCGATTTGACTGCTAAAACATCTATGGTTGGAAAAAAATAATAGTTATCTGGCTGTACACTTTATTTCAAGGTGCTTGATGTTCAGACAACATGTTAATGATTAAGCTCACTGCTACCATTTCAATGTAATGTTATTCACCTTCTCTCCTGGATGTTCAACAACTGAGCTTTGGAGAACAAAAGTAAGAAAGGTGGACAGACTGAAAGGACAGCCAATATCTTAGCTCCAACCCTCCAAAGTCAGTGAGGACACAGGACATAAGGAAACATCATTATTGTTAAAGTACAGAGAAAATAGGTCAATGGTGTATAGTGTACCTAGGAAAAGCCACTAAAAAAGCAAAAAACAAAAATAAAACTACAAATCAAAAAGTCTCCAAAGCTTTCGCACAGAGCATCTTGGTCAAGACTCATTCAGATGTCACTGAGAGTGGCAGAAAACCAGAGAGATGCTGTACATGGCTTCAAGGTAAATCCTGATGAGACTTAACTATTCTTGCTAGATAGCAAGAGTATCTAGAAATAATAAAATAAGACAAAACAAACAAATATACTTCACCCCAGACACCTGGCTAAGAGAAAAAAAAAAAAAAGACTTGCATGAGCAAAAACATCTTTTTCTTTCAGGGAAGTACTAGGAATCAAACTCAGAAATGTTATGGTTTGTGTCTAGTTATCCCCTCCAAGCCTCATGCAGTCTTTGGGGTACCTTCTAGAGTTTGTGATTAGTTCATGATCCAATGCTGGGATTATGGGTGTGAGGGCTACGCCCACTGTTGAGTAGGTAATGTGCATACAACATGAGGAAGGAAGGGAGGCTTGCTAGCTGCCACAGCTGCAGCTCCTCCTTTTGCTTTTTTGCTGCTTGTGGCTGCCATGAGCTGCTGCCCTCTGCCATGTGGCACTCTGCCTTGGAGCCAGCTGAGCACAGACGGAAAGCTCCACTAACTGTCAACTAAATAAGCCTTCCTTGCTTAGTTCTGGGTGATGGGTATTTCATCCCAGCAATGAGAGAAAAGTAACTGAGAGAAAGGCATTGGACTTGCCAGGTGGGTACTGTTCCGAGGTCTTCTGAAAAGTCCTGCAAATGCAGCCCCTCAAACTCCATCTGACTACTCATTGATTGCAACTGAGAAATAAAAAACAGAAAGAGGTGGGGAGTGGGTGAGCCAAGTTTGAGCTGGAAGTTGTGAACTCCTTGGAGGTAGACCAAAGCCTGTCCTGCAGATGCCTGGCCTTGCTGATCCTCCGTGAGTGTTTCACTTTCAGTGTTCTCAGCACAACATGGAGACCTTGCACTTTTGGTTCCACTGCATGTGTTTTAAGATGTGTACTGTGTTTCGTCATCACTTCGTCTCCATTGAAGAGATTAGGTCCCGCTCATTTCCTGCTTTCTTTTGCTTATGTGTTAAGTTTTTCTTAATCTCCTGTCAGCCCCTCTATAGCTGTGTGGGTCATGGCATATTTTGATTCTTTCGTTTTCATTGATTTATTGATATTCTGGGGTGAGATGGAATCTCTGTTGTTTTAATTGGCGTTTCTGTAATGACCAGTATTATGGACATTTTTTCATATTTTTAACATTTATTTATCTGAGAATAGTATATTTGTCTCAGACTCCTTATTTTTGGACCGGGGAGGATTTGATTTATTTTCATATTTATATATGGTCTAGAGATACAGCTTTTTATTTGTAGTGAGGACATGGTGTACAGGGTCTCACTGCTTAGATCAGACTCATAGCAATCCTGTTTATAGTCTCCCAAGTGCTAGGATTACAGATGTGCACCACCACACCCAGTGTCAGTCACCCTTTCAGTGCACTGGGGCTGGCACGGTAGATCTGGGGATTGAACTCCTGGCCCATGCATCTGCCTAAGCAGGAGGTTTAATCAGCTGAGCTATTGGCTTGGCCCTGATACATCCTTTCCCTTAGGCACAAAAGGCTAAATTTTTTTTCCCATTCTTTGAGTTGTCTTTGTACTCTGCTGGTGATTTCTTTTGCTGTGCAAAACTTTTTAATAAGAGGAGATTCCTAATTTCTCTATGACTATTTTTTGTATGTATACAGAAATGTTATTGATTTTTCAGTGTTGAATTTGTGTCAAGCTACTACTGAATTTGATTATTAAATACAGAAGTATTTTGGTCTACTGTTTTGTGTCTTCTATGTAGAGTATCATGTCAACTGCAAATGAAAATTTAACTTCTTTTCCTATTCTTATTATTTTGTTGGTTTATTTTTTATTTTTTTTATGTATTTGGTAAAGGTTCTCATTATGCAGCTTGGACTCTTAGTAATCTTCCTGTATTCAGCCTCTCCAGCACTGGGATTACAGGTGTGCGCCACCACGCCTAGTCTCCACAGCCAGCTCACTGCACCTGTGGATGGGGCCAGCACAGCAATGGTGTCGAAGATCAAATTCCGGTCCTTGTGCTTGCATAAGCAGTTGCTTAGCTATCTCGTCAGCTCTTCCTATTCTTATTTTTATTTCATTTTCTTGGCTAATTTCTCTAGCTAATATTTTCAGCACTATATTAAATAAGATTTAGAGTAGACATTCTTTTCATGTTTCTGAATGTAAATAAAACACTTTCAGTTTTAGATCAATTATTATAATGTTGGCTGTTGGCTTGTCACATATGGCCTTTGTCTGATTGCACTAAAGACTACCCATTTCAACTTTCTGCAGAGGTTTTGTCATGAAGTTACATTGGACTATGTCAGTTGATTTTTCTGCAAAATCCAGATGCTAAGCAATACCTACTTCAAGAACTTATACTCTAGTAAAGATAGAAACAGAATTGTACATATTCCTAAGTTCATACAAATTGCCAAAACTGAACCAAGAAGATAAAAAAATTTAAATATCCCAATATCAGTCAATAAAATTGAAGATGTAATAATAGTATCTTTTTGGGGAGCCGCTCAGGATGCCTTCAAGGAGGGTGCAGTTTGGCTTGAGGATGAGCGGATAGAACCGCAGCAACCTGAGCCTCACTGCTTTGTTGCAGCAGGCACTGAAACACCTGAGCTAAGGGGAAGGCCTCCATATATAATAATATTTCTTAAAAATTACCAAGAAATAAAATCCCAGCTTCTCATGTATTCACGTTTAATTTATAAGAAATTTAGTGAGGAGCTAATGTAACTAATGCAGAAATTTTTTAATGAAATGGAAAGACAAACAATACTAAAAAATCATCCTTAGAAGCAAGTATTGCCCTGATACCAGAGAATAAACCTATCAGTCAGAACCACAGGCCAATCTCCCTAATGAAAATTGACACAATATTCCTTAATAAGATACAAGCAAACAAAATGCAGTCAGTCATTGTGAGGATTATCTAGCATGGCCATGCAAGATTCCAGGGATGCAGTGATGTTCCAACATACACAAAGCAATAAATTTAATACACTGTAGCAACAAATTTAAAGACCAAAAGCATCTGATCATCTCAATGGACGCAGTTGCAGCATTTGAAAACAAGACTAGAACGTATGATATTACTCTGAAATAAAATTAATGTCATTATTGGAATGAAGCATTCTTGTATATATTGGCATGACTTTCCTTTCAATGGGTTATAAAAGATGAAAAAATTAATTATGATTATGGTCAAATTGCAAGGATGTAAATTTTGAATGGTTGTTGGAGTTCAAATCTAAAACTCCGTGTAATTCTTACCAGCCTTTCAAAGGTCAGCTTCAGACACACCTGTCTGGATGGAGCCATCTTTCTTAAAGAGGAATTGCTTCAGGGTGTCAGAATTTATTCAATAATAAAAAAGCTCTGTCTCCTTTTGGAAACATCATGTCATTGCTTGAATCCTGTGGGCATTATGGAATATCCAGGGAATGAGCATTCTAAATCAGTCAAATAAGCCAAATAGCTCAGCAGATTAAAGCTCCTGCAAGCAGGCACAGGGGCTGGAGGTTCGATCTCTGGCCCTGCTGTACCAGCCCTGCCCCTGGGGCTCGCTGATGGCAGCAATTGAGACTGGGCGTGGTGGCACGTGCCTGTCATCCCAGCTCTAGGGAGGCTGTAAACAGGCAAATCACTATAGCCCAATATAGTAATGAGACTCTGAACACCCTGTAGATGCTTCCCTAAAATAGAAAAAAAAATAATAATAAGTAAGTAAATCAATCAAATGATATGGAACTCAAGTGATGTTTTAAAATGATGCCTCATGCCACATCAGTGGGAAGTCATGACGCTATTTGCATGTTAAATGCTCTAAAATATCTTGTAGTGAATATTACAATATTTTGTAGAATATTATCAAAAGAATATTGTTTTAAAATATGTTTTTCACTTGTGCCCACATGAGAATTACAACAGAAATCCCTTTTATTATGTTGTGATTAAGTAGAAGACACACACACACACACACACACACACACACACTCTCACTCACACACCCCTAAATAAATACAAAGGAATAAAAACATAAAAGGAAACGTGTTTTCCCCTTATACATTTAGACTGGTCAAAAACAGATAATGGTTCAGTAAAACATGATAAAAGATGGAACAAAGAATTGGGACAATAAAATAATTGTCACATTACAGCCTTCTTTTTTTGTCCTATATAAACCTTTTCTATTCCTATAGGTAAGGGTTTGTTGTTGTTGTTGCTGCTGTTGCTGTTATTGTTAGAATTAGGTAATATGATGGGTTGAAATGTAGATATTTAGCTGGAAGGTCTATCCCATTCCTTTATATAAGAGGATGGAACAGAATAAGCAAGAAAAACATTTTTAAAAAGGAATCATTTTTTTTTCTGTTGATTATATCTGTGCTGGAGGGTAAGACTGAATTAAATTTTGTATCTTTTCAGAAAACAATTAAATCTGAACTTAATTTGCAAGAAAAGTCCCTGAATCCCTATAACTCAGGAATAAAGCATCAGAATAATCCTTTTAAAAACAGATTTTACCATTTTCATGGAGGCATGAAATGTTTCATGAGTGAGATATGTAAACAAAATATGAGTAATGATATGTGAGCATTCTATGCATTTTATGGCTGAGTTTTTAAGAGAACAAAATTGCTTTAAAAATGTAAGGCACTTACTAGTTGAAAATTACATTACCTTAAATTGCAAGGTCTTTTAAAATTAAACTTCTGTGCCCCTAAATTTATCAGAATGCATTAAAATTCTAAAATTAAGACTAAATATAGTCTAGGATTTTTTATACTTAAACAGTGTCCATAATTAACAATTTTTCTTGAATCAGTAAATGAACAAATTATCAAATAATATTTTATGCAATAGATATGTAAAGGTATGTGTAGAGAGCATTTAAAATTTATAGTTGATGAGTCTGAGATTGAAGAACATATTAGGTTGATTAAATTTGCATAACATAGCACTTAAGATAGACTAAAAACTGTTCCACAAATGACAGACAAAAATGGCTTAGAAATCAAAGTTTATTTCCTCTTTGAGTTTCATGCTCATCTTTTGCTTAAAAATAATATATGAGGGCTGGGGAGCTAGCTCAGTAGAACAAGTGCTTGCCTGGAAAGCACAAGGCCCTGAGTTCAATCCCTGATACTGCCAAAAATAAAATAACAATAATAATAATAATCATACATGAATTCTCCTTCTACATTTCACTGGCCAGATCAATCACACATTCCCTCTTTGCTCACAAGAGTTAAACTGTATTATCCTCTCCCACAGGTATATTTTGAAGAAGTCAATGTATTTGGTGCATTCATATAAAATCTAGAATTTTAATGTATACAGTACAGAGTCTGCAGGGTCTCACTACACAGATCGGATTTGTAGTGAATCTCCTGTTTTCAGCCTCCCAAGCACTGGGATTACAGGTGTGCACCACCACACCCATTCTCAATCGCCATTTTAGTGTGCTCTGGGGTGGGGCCAGCAAGGCATGTCTAGGATAGAACCCAGTCCCTGCTTCTTCCTAAGCAGATGCTTTAATCTACTGAGCTATCTGGCCAGCCCAAGCCAGGTTATTACTAAAATCAAAGACAACTAATATCCAATTCAAAATGCTTTTCTCTGCTACATATCTGAATTAATTTTCACTTCATTGTACAAGGTGGTGTCACAAACTCAATGTTTCTTCAGCATCCTCAGTAGCGGAGATTACATGGGCTGGCTAGGTAGCTCAGGAGATTAAAGCACCTGCTTAGGCAGGTGCAGGGAGGGATTCCATCCCTGGCACTCCCTGATGACCCCCACCCCCAAGGGCATGCTGAGAAGGTAATTGAGACAGAGACACTGAGCATGGTGGCACACACCTGTAATCCCAGGACTTGGGAGGCTGAAAATACAAGAATCACTACAAATCCAATCTGTGTAGTTAGATGCTGTAGACCCTGTACTAAATACATTTTTGAAAAAGGAAAATAAATAGCTGAGACTTCAGACATGTTACACCACACAAGTGCATTTT
>NW_004524594.1:10055445-10056498 GCF_000260255.1 Octodon degus
CCTACAAATTATTAAATGAAATAAGCCAAACAATCTTAAATATCACATGATTTTTCTTACAGAAGATACACAAAATAGAAGTCAAGGGGAAAGTAAAACAAAGATAGTAGGACATAGGGAGATAGGACTTCCAAAAGGGAAGAGGACTAAAGATGAAGCCAAAGAGAGGGAGGGGAAAGAAAATGGATAAAGGATCATTGCCTTGTGTCATGTGCATCTATCCTCTTCCAATGGTCAATGTAATCACCAAGTGATGCAAATATATTCTAATAAAAATTACAAAATGATTACCATAAAATAAATATTCAGAAAACAAAACATGAGTTTAGTGAGGAGGAATGTTTTAATGGTGATTACTAGCAGTATATCTTTTAATGTAATAATGTTTTAATTTAAAGAGTTACCATAATCTTTACTATTCCCTCATTGTTTACAGAGATTTTTGTCAAATAAGGACATTACCATATGTCTCCTTTATTTGCTGTGTCTGATACCATGTGACTTCTGAATCCTCCCTAAGGTTAGACATTTCATGAAAGACAAATGCTTTAAAACAATCCAAGGTATCCAGGTAGTCATGAACAATGAAATAGTTTCATAAAATGGACTTCCAGACTACTTTAGAACATCTCAAGAACGAGGGATAAATGTTTATGTTGGTAGGGGTAATAATTTGTGGGAGATTAATGACAATACCTTTTTTTTCTGTAATATTTCTTTAAATTTACATATTCAATGTGTTTTGATTTCTTGGATGAATTAGGAAGACAGTATGTGTAAATCAATATCATGCTACCAGTGATTTGCAACAAAATGAAATGGAGAGACTCCAACGTCTAGTAATGACAGCTTATAATGAAAATTACCTTCCTGTTCCATAGGTAGAAAACCTGTAAGACCCCTTTAGGACATTACGTAACAAATGAAAGCCACCATGGAGTGAAGAGCAACAAATGAGGGGAACTCTATGATTCCTCTACATTACTGACTAGAAATGTTTTTCAGTGTCTACAATATATAGAGAAGCCAAAAATACCAGGTGCCTTCCAGAGT
>NW_004524594.1:10057043-10061800 GCF_000260255.1 Octodon degus
ATCTTTGGTACCACATGCTTTGCCAGTCCAAGAACTCCAGGGTGCCAGGCAGGCTGCTGAAACCAGGCATGGTGGCACAATCCCGTAATCCCCATGCTGGTGAGGCTGAGCTGGGTAGTGAGACCTTGTACCAAATAAATAAATACATAGCAATGCCAACATATGTGGTACATATAAGAAACATTAAATTAAAACACTAATAATGCAAATATGCTATGCAAATATAGTTTTTTTAGGAAAGCTAGGGGATGCATAGAATATTGAAATAGACCTCAGAATAAAGCATTGTATGAGGTTGAGAGGAACAGTCCTTGTTGATAACAGGGGTTAATTCATCAAAGCACATAACAATGTCAAATATGAAGGAATTTAATAAAAGTGCTTCCAGATACATGAATGAAAATAATTAATGTGAATGACAAATGAGAAAAAAAATTCACTATAATAGTTTGAGATATTAAAACTGTCTTCATGGATTGATATAATAATAGATGGACATTTGTATATTGTTATAAATCACTTCTCTCTAGCATTTCACTAACATTCTTAACCACTGTAAAATATTCAAAATGCTTACAGATTTAGGGAACTGATACAGTATTTTTAGGAACTTATAATGACAGAGATGTTTATGCAGAAAATTCTCTAAAAAACAAAAAATGTTACCAAAATAATTAAGACATTTATGATGGAATTAGGTGATTTAATCAGTATGAAAAGTCACCTTTTCTATAAAATATAAAATAATTAGTTTAAGGAAACTCAAAAGAGGAAAAGAGATGAAGTCACTTATATTAGGATCACATACCATTCACAATGTTACTACAACCATAAAATGCAATTTATCAAGATACACAAGTATGTTTCTTTAAACTGTACCGCATTTCTAGATAATGTAAGTTGAGATGTAATAAGTATTCTATATCACAACAAAAATATTTTAAAGTATCTCTTCAAAGACATTTATAGATTTAGTCCATTTTCAGTCAAAATTCAAGTAGGGCTTTTTGATGAAATTGAGGAGATGATGCTGAAATCATTATGAGTTTGCACAGGACCTACACACCAAATATTGTGAAAGATAAATTTAACGTGATACATGTGTAGTTCAGTGATAGAATAATCACAGAGGACATACTAGATTCACAGTTTAATAACCCACAACCACAAAAAATAAATTTAAAAATAAAATAGCATTTCATAAGTAACGTAAAAACTATATAATATGCTAATTTACTAATGAACTAAAAGTAATAAAAAAGGCCAGGGAGATGGCTCTGTGGAATAAGCGCTTCCCTGGCAAGCGCAAGGGCCTGAGTTCAATCCCCGGTTCTGCAAAAAAAAAGAAAAGAAAAGTAATAAAAAAGTAAGTTGTTGACCAATTTCAAAGCATTTTGTAAAACAATAGTTTTCAAGACAGGATAGTAGGGCCGGGGGGATTGCTCCATGGAATAAGCGCTTTCCTGGCAAGCGCAGGAATCTGAGTTCAATCTCCAGTTCAAAACCAAAAAAATTGTATTGCGTTAAATCTCATATTAACAACATCTAGTAGTTATATTAATATTAGCATCTAATAGAAATAATATGAAATAGAGTTCTTTGCAGCATGTCTTTTGGCATGCAAGGTAAGCAAGTTTCCCAATGACAAAGAGCTCAAGGTTGTGAAAAGCAAGAAAAGCCTGGAAATCATGTCCATTTTCGAGATCTGAAAAGAACACTATGTCATGTTATTATTATTAAACTAAAAAAAATGCTTTCTGAAGGTTAAAATACAAAATTCAGAATTTTTAAAGGCAGAATTCAGATAACATCTCACGATATGCCCTCTTGCCTTTCTTCTTCTAACAGACATTCTGTAGAAGCTCCAATGTTTTTCCAATTCTTTGGTGTCTGCTCTTCCCCCAGATGGATTATTACAGATGGATTATTATGCAGAGAGGAGCCATAACATTCATTATGACATACATAAAAATAGGTCACCGTTAAGCTCAAAAATCTGCTTTCGCTTATTTCACTTTCAGTGAGCCATATTTCTTAATGTGGCTTCCAAAACATTGCTGATTCTGTCATTCATTCTTTGTTTCTACCTTATTGCCAATGCTAAGCCCATTCTGGTTCAGTAAGACTTGTTTACATACCATGCATGCATTTACCAATAAGCTCTCAACTCAATACATTTCATAGAATTCTGTCTCAATATGGAATTTGCTGAGCTACCTGGACTTCACTAACCTTCACAAAGCTATCAATTATCTTCTTAGTCAGGCCAACCTGTCTACTCTACATAACATTACATCTGCACCCAGGAAGTACCCAGGTCACAGTTCTTTACCATATGTCTTTTGGAATGATCAAACCCATTGTTGTTCATTTAAATGCTGTAGAATCTGTATTGAAGGCACAGCTCACTACTTTTCATGTATTCACTGAAATTTTGCCATGACCACACATTTTAAAACATTTCCATAGCTTTAGAAAATTATTATTATTGCAATTGTTTTCTTTATTCTAAATAATGTATTTGGCATAGGGTCTCACTATGCAGCTCGGACTCATAGTGATCCTCATGTTTTCAGCCTCCCCAGCACTGGGATTACAGGCATGTGCCACCATGCTTGGTCTTGGTGGCCAGCTCAGCATGCCCAGAGGTGAAGGCAGCATAGCATGTAGTGCTAGACTCTAAGCCTAGTTCCTGTGCTTGCCTAAGCAGGTGCTTAATCCACTTAGATATCTCGCCAGCCCTTATCCCAATTTTTAATAATTTCTTGTATTAATTTACTTTTTTCTAGCTGGCACAAATAGTTTGACACAATTTTAAGGACAAAGTGGTACTTAGGCTCATGTTTCTAGTCTCTAAAATGTTATCTCCAGGCCAGGAAATCAAGGCAGGGGAACATGGTAGAGAAACACTGCAAAATTCCAGATGGTGAGGGAACAGTGGACAGGGGAAGAGTGACACTGAGAGGGAGTTGTTTAAAAACCACAGCCCAGTGATCAACTTCCTGCAGTGAGTTGTACATCTGAATGGCACACTCAGCTCTGCATACCAATGGACTGGTCCAGCAATGAGCATATCACCTTGTGATCTACTTACCACTTCACCAATGCCTTACTACTGTCAAAATTGCCCTTTAGATTACTTGGTATACATCTCCCTCTTGTCGACTTGACACCTCCTCACCTCTTTAAACCATGAAGCAGAAATCACTTCCTATTCAAGTGTGTAAAAATGAAATAGAGCGTGGTGTCCTGACAGTTTATAGTCAGACACTGAAGACATACTGCATATGTAAGGAAACATCTCCTAAAAGATAAACCAAATTATGATAACCAAAATAATGCCCCCAAATTTTGCAATTTTCAGAACCGGGGAGCATGCTATGCTATATAGAAAGCTTGAGTTAAAATCACAAGGAATTACAGTTGCTAATTAATTGATGTCATATTAAAGAAGTCACCCTACATTATTCAGTGGACCCAAATAGGGCCAGATTTGTTTAAAAATAAACTAGAGAGGCAGATACATTGGAGTCAGAACAGAGTAAAGACCAGCAGACTTTCACAGCGATGTGATGTGAGAGAGACTCGGCCTGTCATTGCTGGCTTTGAAAACCGAAGGCACAAGGCATGTCGGCAGACTCTAGACAACGGAAAAGAAAACAACTGAAATTCTTCTCCAGAAAAAGGAAGTTCTGGGCAGGCAAAATAGCTCAGCAATCTAAAGCGCCTGCTCGGGCAAGCTTAGGCACGCTCAGGGGACTTCGTTTCAATCCTTGGCACCACATGCCGCGCCAGCCCGCCCTCAAGGTTGGCTGAGCAAGCCAAAAAAAAAAAAATGTTGATTCCTTCATACTGGCCAGTCAAATCTTTCTGAAATTCCAACCAATAATGCGCATTAGATCAATGAAAGCAATGCTACTAAGTCTATGGTATGGTACAGAAACAAGGAAAGTAACCCAAGAACCATAGCCACTCAGTAGACAGGAGGCTGATGAGAGGAAGGGTCTCAATCCTTGCTATGCTTGCCAGACTTTTGTACCTACCGCTACTGACTTGTATGTCTAAAATTTATGTTTGAAGAAGCTGGAGTCTTGGTGCTTGCTGTTGAAGAAAAAGAAAGTTTACAAACTAGTTATATTTTCCAATGGGAAAACGCGACCATATGGCAGAGATGTGAGAAGCAAAGAGCTGTGCCAACGGGATAATCAACCCTCATTTACATGGCCGGCCAGCCTGCGGGACTGCCAAGCGCAGAGTATCACTGTAGCAGCTGTTGCCATGGCCCCAAATCCTGCAGAAATGACTGAAAAACAGCACAAGAAAAAGCAAATAGAAACCCTCTGAGAACGTGAATTTGTACATCAGAGCGGAGCCTGTGCAGTCACAATAGAGAGCTACCTAATGACACCTCAGTGTGGATCTCTGCTCCAACTCACCGAAGATTTGTGATCTTGGGCACATTGCTTAAATAGCATCTGCTTACTTATTTCTGTGATGAAGTTGGATCTGGCTGGAATAATTCTCAAAATGACTTGATATTTTTCTTTTCTTAGGCCTTCTGTGCTTCCTATCTGCCTCCTTTCTTCTCTCTCTCTCTCTCTGATTCTCTCTCCTTTTTACTCTCTCTGTCTCTTTTCCATGTCCCTCCTTCACTCATTTTTAATCAAAATATACAATAAAAGACAACTTTAAAAATGAAAGCATTGGGGCTGGTGAGATGGCTCAGTGGTCTAAAGCACCTACTTAGAACAAGCTTA
>NW_004524594.1:10063080-10064373 GCF_000260255.1 Octodon degus
AAAATATTTATTTTTGAGATCTTATTTCGTAGCTCTTAAGGCAAAAGAAAGATATTCAAACTAATTTTAAAGACTGATATGGGAGGTGGTATCAGTGTATCCATGAAAATTTTTGAAGGCCTTTTTTAGTTAATTTGTAGGGCTATTATTATAAAAGTGGTGCTTAATTTTAAATTTCTAGTTTTATTCAAACACAGGAGCTCTCTATACATAGTAGAAATATTTAGGAGTAAAAGAACAGACTACAAACTACTTCTAGTTTTGCTCCAATGTCTGGAAAACACTTTTATCTATTATTTTTAGATAAGTTGGCTAATAGAGGGTAAGTTGGTAAGCAGATGCAGTTCTGAAATGGTCTACGTCAAAGCCATATGGACTCTTAAAACTTTGCAAAGGTGAAGGCCCTCTAGGTCCAATGTGAAATATATGAAAATATTTATGAGAAGCAACTGGAGATAATCAAAATTATTATAACAACCTTCACAAATGCCAGCAAAAACCCTTGGGGAAAGACGAAACACCCTTAGAGATCTAAACATTTACTCAGTGCATTTCCACAAATGTACATACACACTGTAGACACATATAAGCAGAAATGACATCCGTATTTACGGAGCACTTTATTTACTTTTACATATTACACTGAAATCTTTCTTGACTCTTGGATGATTTACTGGTGAATTCAAATGTTTTAAAATTATGATAGAAATTGTCTTGGACAGTACCAATTAGTTAAACAATTTAGTCATTACTACCTGCTATAAGAAGCAGAGTTTCAAGTAACAATTATAGATTATGTACCTTAGATTACAGAGTATAGAGTTTTTTATAAAGTGAGTTTATATTAAAATTTCTATTTAGCTTGAGTAATGAGAAAAAATTAGTAAACATTTGCATATATGGCATAAAAATAAATACTTGAAAACTCCATTTCTTAAAATATCTCCATAGAATTTTATTATAATGGAAACTATGAAGGATTATTGCTATTTTCAATGACATTTATTAATCACTGGGTTTTATGTACACTGCTACTTCAGTATTTTCTATTATTTCATCTAATCACAAAATCTTATGGATAGTTCAAATATTTCATTATCTTGTAAAATTATACACTGAAATAAATTTAAGTATCTCATAAAGGCCATGAAAGTGCAAAAGGTGGTCTTCCAATAAGAAGTTCATAATCTGAAAAATTGCTCTAAGATCTCAGTCACTGATAACTTTCAAATGGCTTATTTTCTTACCAATAAAATTGGAATATCAGGCCAGGGGTGCAGCTCAGTGGCACAG
>NW_004524594.1:10065963-10066582 GCF_000260255.1 Octodon degus
ATTCCTGTGCAATGTAGGATAAGGAAATAAAGAACTTTATCTCAAAAATATGAATGGGGCTTGACTAGATCTTATTTTAGATACAGTCCTATTACTTACACTGAATTTTCTGATTTCTCTCAGGACAGTTTTTAAAAACTTGATTATCTTTTATCTTACTGACAGATTCATCTGTCAAGTTGTATCCCCAGTGGTGGTGCACACAATGAATACCTTAAGAATAAAGCTAAAGCAAAGGAGTAAATTGGGTTCCATTTAACTAAGTTATCTTGATTTTTCTCTAAGTGCTGTGGTTTATAAGGATCTGCATAAAAGTATAAAAAAATACTGTTACAGTTTTTTGTGGCTTAACACCATTCCTGCCTCTTTATTTGCTTCATGCATATGGAATGGATGGAAAATAGGTCAAATTGCTCCTGCCAATGTATCCAATGTTCAGGTATGATAACTTTTATTATTAAATTAGCCTTCTCTTGTATTGATCCAAAAGTATAAAAAAATAATACTACAGTTTTTTGTTGTGTCTTAACACCATTCCTGCCTCTTTATTTGCTTCATGCATATGGAATGGATAGAAAATAGGTCAAATTGCTCCTGCCAATGTATCCAATGTTCAGGT
>NW_004524594.1:10066682-10069694 GCF_000260255.1 Octodon degus
AAGGAAGGAAATACAGAAAAAATGTTAAATGAGGAATTTTATAACAGAACCTACGGAAATCAAGTAAAATGAATTTAAGAAAAGGCAAATCACAATACATGAATTCAGGAAATGATTCCATAGGTTTAAGGGCAGAGGGTACCCAGAAGAATTTATTAGAGACTCATACATAACAGTTTATACTCAACCAATAGATACATTGCTAAGGTCTTTATAGCTTCTCAAAGAAATCCATTAAATACAAAATATCTAAAACCTTACAGTCACAAAAACTAATTTGCTCCAGTTTATAGTAATGTCTTACATACTGATTTTAAAACTTCCTTAATCTTAAAGTTAACACTAAGAATTCCTTTCATCTGTTAGTCAATATGTGTATAGTATTCTATTACCTCATCTTAGTGTTACTAATCAATGGAATTCACTCTCACATTTCATAAACTCATTCATCTTGCACCTACCCTACCCATCCACTCTTCTTTTCCATTCCCTCTGCTCCCAAAATTTCCCAGTCCCTAACAATTGTTTTTGTGCCCTCTTTCTCTTTCCCCTATTCTTTTTGGGGATCCCCTATTTTATGTGGTACTTTTTAAAGTTTGTCATTATCAGAACTCAAGTTCTGGTATGGTATTACACTGGAAGATGAATATAGATGAAAATCATTTGCCATATATTCTACCATATATTTCTACTAAAAACCCAGAACAAAGGACTGTAAAATTTTTCACCATAAAAAATAAGGTATTTGAAAAGTTAGAAATAGGTCAATCTTGAAACATAATTGTAAATGAAATAAATAAAGCACAATGTTTGATGTCGTTCAGATTTTTATATGAGAATTGAATGTATACTTATATAAAGAATAAAATAAAAAAAGACAATTGAAAAAAGGAGCCAATTTTTTTTTGCAGTCAGGGAGGAGATTAGTGGAAGGTGAGATAAGGGACTACAGAAAAAAGTAAAAAGAAACTTAAATAAAATCAAGATATGATACAACCATATGTGTGCCAACTCCAAAAACTAATGTAATCATTATGTAGAAATATCATACCAACACAAAAGAAGTTAAAATTAAAGAAATTAAGTTTGAGAAGATAGAAGAGTTTAACTTGATTTAAGCACTACACAATGAGCACGTTAGCAAAGACTGTATGGTACCACATTATTATGAATAATTTAAATATTCTATATTATTTTCTTTAAAACTTTACCAGACAATGTGAAAACAAATGAAAGACACTGGCAGTGCACATGGTGTTGCTGAACTAAGTTTTTGGTTTTTCTTTTTTTTAAATACATTTTAGTACGAGGACTACAGCATCTTACTACACAGAGCAGACTCCTAGTGATCCTCCTATTTTCAGCATCCCAAGTTCTGGGACTACAAGTGCAGGCCAATAAACTCAATCTCAGTTGCTGTCTCAGCACACCTCTGGGGGAAGGGCCAGCACTGCACACTAGGGATCAAACCTGGGTCCCTGTGTCTGCATAAGGGAGTGCATTAGTCCACTGAGCTAGGTGGCCTAAACTGAGATTTATGTTACTTTTCCTTCCTGTTGTATATTGTAATGTGTCATAGGATTACTAGTTTGAGATTTTTCCAAGTTATAGAAAGAACTAAAAGATATTGCAGAGGAGACAGTCTTTTCTGATTTTATGTATATCTTCTCCTGGTACTTTAATATTTACTTCATTCATGTCTAAGTTGCAATGCTTATTGAAAAAAAAGAAGAAGAAAATTTATTTTTAAATTTATTTTTTCTGGAAACAACAACCAAAAGAGGAATGAATGAAACCACTGTTAATGTACAGAAGTGAAGGGCTGGCCTAATAGCTCAGCAGATTAAAACACCTGCAATCAGGCTCAGGTGATGGGGGTTCAAGCCCCAGGCCTGGCACATGGGCCCCACCCCATTGGTGGCACACCCCTTTTAGGAGGCTGTAAACAGGTGGATCACTATGAGTCCAATCTAGTAGTGAAACCCTGAACACCCTGTAGACTCTTCCCTAAAATCCAAAAAAAAGTACACAATTGAAAAGTATGAAAATATTATATTAATTATCCAATTACAACAACAAATATAGCAGATATTAACTGGTTCTGAAATTACTGACTGCTCCATTTGGGATAGCAAAGATGTACAAAAATATTTCAGCCATTTTTAATACATTTTAATCACACAATGTTAAGAGAAAGACTAACTTGCTTTGATATTTGCAAACTGTGCACTAATGTATCAGAAAAACAAATATTAAGTTTATTTTAAAAAGAGAAGACCCAATATTATTATGGGCTACTGGACTCTTTTACAATATTTTGCTGAGTTTACACACCCATAATATTCAAATAATGGAACTTAACAAAAAATGGAATACAGATGAATGTCCATTTTGTATCTGTGTATTCGAAGTGATTAGGATAGATATATAGTTACATTCTCTTAATGAATAGAGGGATTTGTTCTAATGGTGTTTGTCAATAGGATATCATCTGCATCTTGTACAGCAGCTAGCCACTAGGAAGAATGTATGCAATGTGTTAATTATTGAAACTGTCCTACCAATTTGATTTGAAACTGCCTCATTGCTATTTGTTTCTCTATAAATTTATGGAAAAAAACACTTTAACAGTTAAAATTAGTAATGTATTATGAAGCATAACTGTATTTTCTGAAATGAAATTGATAGAGAAAATATTTCTTCGGGGCCTGGGCGATGGCTCAGTGGAATAAGTGCGTCCATCTCTGGTTCCGGAAAAAAAAATAATTCTTCCTCTATTTCTTTTTGCTCCTGATAAATCTCTTTAAGATTATGTTTGATATTAAAAATGTTGGAATTTTACATTTGATTTTGCACGTATTATCTTGTGATATGTATACGTTGGTTTAAAATACTAAGATAGTAAGAAATTGGACATGGGTTAGCATTTTAAAAGCACATTCATTTATTTTAGATATTTATTTATGATTTTACCTGGCAAGCTCAAGGGCCTGAGTTCAATCCTCGGTTCTG
>NW_004524594.1:10069794-10075881 GCF_000260255.1 Octodon degus
TATTCTCTGTTACTGCTTTTAAAAGTTTACTGACCTTTTGCTGGTGGGTCTTTAAGTGCTGTGGCAGAAACCCAAGCGACTGCAACACATCCTACGATACAATGCAGGTGAGAAGCAAAGGGAAGACCAGGACAAAACTGAGAGAAACAGTAGCAATGGCTTCTCAGCAAGAAGTCTTGAGACGTAGTAAAAATGTTAAAATCTTCCTGCATACAGCACTGTTTAAATGTCTCCAGAAGTGAATTCAAAGTCTACACTAAACATTTCACAAATCTGTGAACCATGGGAATCCAGATCTCTAGCCTGATTGTCTGGTTACTGTAACTGAGTCTGATAATTGGCAAACCCAATCTGAACTGAAACTGGCTGCCAGCATCCGAGAGGCTCTGTGTGTTAGCATCCTCCTGGCTAGAACAAGATCAAGCTTGTACATGAACGATAACTGGGAGAGGCCACGCCAATTGATGGAGGCTCATCAAGTGTGTTAGAGCACTTCGCTCCACCAATACATGAACAGGTAGCAAGCAGACTGACACCACATCCAGTGTCGGGTGGACAGCACTTTTTTTTCCCAGAACTGGTGATGCAAACACGAATAATAAATTGCACCCTTCCCAGATGGAGCCATAGGTGTGCATTGGAATTTCATTCTCAAAACTTGTTAATTGGTGTCTTTATTCCCTCAAAGATGTATTGTATGGTTCCTATATTAGATGACTTGAGGAAATATTAATAGTTTTCCTAATTTTCACTTTTATTATTTGTAAGATTGTGTTGCTAATTATCACCTTATGGAGTACAATGTAACTTTTCTTTCTTTTTTCTTTGATATTGGTGATCAAACTCAGGACCTTGTGTCTACCAGGCAGGCTCTTATGCCACTGAGTTATATCCCCAACCCCTAGGAGTAAAGTTTTGTTTTTCTTTTTTTTTAAAAAAAATAAAAGCATCTGAAGTAATATTCTGTCAGTGTATAAAATGATACTGTAAAGATCATAGTAATTGTTAAATAACAATCATCTCTTTTATTGCAACTGAGACACGTTATTCACATATAGTCTTCGTCTTTTCTAGTTTGCTTACTAAACATAGAGGCAATAAATTTTTTCCTTCGTCTTAAAATCATACTCCCCTCTTCAATTGAATGGGAGGATATTACTAAATTTTAAAATGCAGAGCTCAAGAAAGGTGCCTTTTAATTTTATGTCAGGGCGAGATAGCATGGATGTGTATTTCATTTATTCTCAAGCCTGTGCATTCTGTTATTACAAACACCATCGCTGGAAACTGAAGTCCCAGTTCTGTCCTGTTGGGAAACACAAAGGATGTGAAATTGAGGATCGAGGATCACCTGCTACTAAACTGCACAATCCTCCTTGTAAAAGAGATGAAATGATGCAATTCCATTCCAATACCGAATGGCGTGAGAATGAAACTGATAGGAGAGCAAATGGAAACAGCTGTGTTTTACTGCCGTAGAGACAGTTCGCACATTTTGCAATGATTTATAATGAAAACAGAAATTGTAAGTGATGGAACGAGGGTAGTTTATAAAGCAAGCATTTGGGAGCTGTGGAGGTGCTATTGCTTTATTAAAGGTGACCATCCGACTCATCTTTTCCTTTATGAGTGTTTTCTGAATTTGCTTACCTTTGTTAAATGTAGTACTTTTGCATCCAAAGGAAAACACTTTGGGATTAGATGAAAACGTAGTCCTACATAGAGCCCAGAATAATGTGATGATATTAAAAATTCTAATCTAATTGTCATTTATTAGGGCTAGGGAGATAGCCCAGTGGAATAAATGCTTGCCCTGCAAGCACAGGGTCCTGAGTTCGATCCCTGGTGCTACAAAAAAAAAAAAAAAGTCATGTATTAGTAAGAACATCCCTGGTTTAGAACTTCTACATTATTGACCTTTGCACAATAAGGTATTTTCTGTCCACATGAGAAGGCACAGCTAGGCTGGGGACTGCAGTTAAATAATCTGAATGTTGGTGCAACAGTCCTCGATGATTTTCTTGCTCCAGTTTGGATTATATTTGCATCCCCCCACATTTGCTACTGTATCTCCAAGCATAGCTACCAAATTATTACACATTGATGAGGAAAACTAGGAATAAGGGGTTCTATTTGGTTTGAGCTAACAGGCATCACTCACCTTACTATCCACACAAGTAGCAATATTTTGTGCATTTCAGAGTCATTACCTGTATACCTAAGTAACTGTGTGTGCTCTGGCTCCAAGCACATAGTTCTAGTTTGTTCTGAAAACGAAGTACTTTTCACTTGCTGAGTGAAAAATATTTCATAAGTACAGAGGCAATTTAACTGAGAGGTTGGTTAGGTAGATTCAACTCTTAAAATACTCACCACCCATTTTCTCTAAAATTCCCACTTGCATCTGAATCTGTATCGATTCATTCAGATAACTATTACTCTGTATCATCTGATCATTCTTAATACGGATAGGAAGTGTTTCTAATGCCAACACATATACCCAAACTCTAAATCATGGTGTTGGTATCTATTAAAATGTTAATTCAATCTTAGCCCACTTTCCAATAGTCTAAGATTAGATTTCAATGGGTTTATCTTTTTCCCTTTGAGGACTATGTGAAAGATAAATTACTTTGGCTAGACAACTATAAGCCTAGATCATTGCCAGTATCTACAATTATTTATTTATCTTAATGTGTTTTTTTAGTAGAGGGTTTACAGTGTCTCTCTACATAGATCAGACTCATAATGATCCCCCTATTTTTAGCCTCCCAAACACTGGGATTGCAGGCATCCTTCACCATGCTTGGTTTCAAGTGCCATCTCAGTGCACCCTGGGGTGGGATCTGCACAGCTTGTTGTGCCAGGATTGAATCCCGGTCCCGGTGCTCGGCCTAAGCAGGCACTTTAGTCCGCTGAGTTACCTGGCCAGCTCAATATCTACAATTGCACTTAATACTTACATGTCAATTGGAAAGATAATATAGACAGCTCAATTGTTCATCAATAAAAGGGGAGAAAAAGCAGTGTCAAGCTGAACTAACATTGAAAGAGGAAGGACTAAGTAATAACTTCATCGAAATTTTAAGTAAGAAGCACACACTCAGAAATAATTTCAAGAGAGGATGACAGCAGGTGACATTAACATTAGGAAAAGGCTCTGTTGGAAAAAGAGAAGATGGATTGAGTTAACATGCCTAGGGGAATGTGAGGACACTTTATAACAAGGAGAGTGCTGGGACTGAATCTTGGAAGACAAATGAGATCCGGCTAATTACGAGAAGGCACAAGGATGTTCACAAGGCTGAATAAAGGCGGCATGGAGAAGGACATGGAGCTTTGAAAGATAAGGACAAAGATCCATGTGACTGGAATTAAGAGATCTAGGAGATGGTGACAAGGACAGATCATGGTACATAACTGAAAGACTTGGAGGTAAGCTAGGTCAGGTAAGTCAGGGGGTCAGATGGTGATGTAATTTTAAAGCTCTACTAATACATTTTAATGTCACATGTTCAGAATTTGGATATAGTTAGCTAATTATTAAAATAGATGGCTTGGCTCAAGCCTATAGTGATAGATACTAGGGAAAGAGTTTTCTTACTTATTCTTGTGAAAAGAATAAGGACTAAAACAACAAAATGAGAAAAATAAAAATGATTAGAGATTAAGGCTGTAAGCAAAGTAGGATTTTTTTCTTTAAATGTATTTGCTACAGGGTCTCACTACACAGCTCAGACTCATAGTGATCCTCCTGTTTTCAGCCTCCCCAGTACTGGGATTACAGGCATGTGCCGCCACACATAGACCTGGTGGCTGGCTCAATATGGCCCAGACAGAGCCAGCATGGCATATGGTGCCAGAGACCAAACCCAGGTCCCTGTGCTTGCCTAAGCAAGCGCTTAGTCCACTGAGCTATCTCGCCAGCCCTAAAGTAGGAATGTTTTGAAGTTTCTTGTTTCGTTGGGGAAGTAATATAAAAGAGTTTAGTTTTTATTCTTTACTTATTTTCTTTCTTTTTTTTTTTTCTGTATTTAGGACAGGGTCTACAGGGTCTCACTATAGATTGGACTCCTAGTGTTCCCGTGTTTTCAGCCTCCCAAGTGCTGGGATTACAGGCCTGTGCCACCATGTCCAGTCTCCACTGCCATCTCAGAGTGCCCCAGGGCATGCTGGGTATGGAACCTCATCTGCTGCGCTCTGCCTAAGCAGGTACATTAGTCAGCTGAGCTATCAAGCCAGCCCCTATTTTGATTTTTTGATACAGGTTCTCACTGCACAGGTCTGCAGCTTGGAATTCTAGTGATCCTCCTGTCTCAGCTTCCTCAGTGCTCAAATTACAGGCATGTGTCACCACTTACCCCCGGGTTAGGGGTGTTTGAGCACCAGCATGGCACACCCAGGGTTTTGAGGCCTACATACATTCAGTATCGGCGATCGAACGCTGGACCTTGAGCTTGCAAAGCAGGCTCTTGTGCCGCTGAGCTATCTACCCAGCCCAAGAATTTAGTTCTTATTTATTTGTATATAAATAATCTGAGGAAAAATTTTATACCAAATTTGTATGCTATTAATCTATTTAGGGACTTTATTGAGTTGAGTTTCAGGTAAGAGGCTATTTTTAACTGGCTAGTAGACTCTGGAGGACTCATTAAGACTTGACTGAGTTTAGACTCCACTGTAGAGCAAATGGATTATACCTTGCCAATATTATTTTTCCCTGTTAAAAAAGTTTCTGAGTATTCTTAAATTTAGAACTCAATTAATTATTTACTCTAGCAGAATGAGACTACTAACAAGTTCAAAGGACAATTTCAGATCTCATTTTGCACATTAGCACCAAATTCCAATTTAACTTTTGCTGAAGTTCAAAGTCCACTCTGCAATGAACCAGTCTACTAAATCAACGTCCCCCCCACTAGAGCACTCCAGCTAAAATTTCTAAACTACTTCCATTAGTAATAATGAAGGTATCGTGGGGCTGAAACAGCAAACATGGCCAAGCAACACAATTGATTATAATATCGATTACAGTACACCCCACTTAATAGCAAACATGAGGTTCTGCTTATCTTTCAAAAGAATTCATTTTTAGAATATCTCTTTGCGTAGGTATTAAGCCATGGACATTCCCACTCCTTTCTCCTACTCTCATCTACTGATCTTCACCCACAGGGAGTGTATCGAGCTGGTGGGAGCTGCTGTGGCAAACTATCATCTATTTTTTTCTCATTTAAATTTTCCATTTCAGCCAACTGCACTGTATGATTTGGAAAATACTCTGTGACAAATCTAAGATGCTTAAGAAGCATCTCTGCAATCCTGAAAATGCTGTTACTATGTGGTTTATATCAGCTTCTGCCTGGGATACCTAGAAGCAGGTTTACTACACTATAGTATTATCTTAAACTTTGGCACAATGAGAGAACAACCACAGTTGAATATTGAGTGAAGCACTGTTTGAATTCTTGTGTCTCTTACATACATTTTTCTGCTGATTCATATCTAATTCTTTTATTTCATTCATTGGTCTTTAAGGAAATATCATTTTGATGTCCAGCCCCCTTTTTTTGTATCTCTTAATTCTTGCTTCCACTTTCTTAAGGCAATTCAAAATACTAACTGAAAAGAAATAAAATTTTTAGAGTAAGAAATGTGAACTTCAAGGATAGGTGATAATAAAGCAGGTGAGAAACAATGGCAAACAAACAAATATGAAACAAAAATTATTTGTTTTATTCATAAGATTTACTCCTTAAAATATTTGTGTGTACTGTATTTTCTCCTGAAAATGATTGAATTTTATGTTTCTTTGTCATGGAAAGTATATTTAGAAAGCATTAGTTTAGGATATAAGTATAAAGTTAGTACAAATTTGTATTTATATTTACAAAAATTCTCATAGAATATGTGCTTATTTAATCACTTATTTGTTCATCTAAGTACTCCTTTTAATGGCTGCCATATGTTATGTACTGTACAGTGTCCTAGGTATAGGCAATAAGCAAAGGAAATGCAGAGATATCTCAGTTCATGGGGTTGTTTGTTATCTCCCCAACACCTCCATGGAGATTTTTGAGAACAATG
>NW_004524594.1:10075981-10082998 GCF_000260255.1 Octodon degus
TGAATGAATGTGAAGCAACATGAATGCATTGATCGTAAATTATTGGTCCATTGAATTATTCAGTAGTTCCAGATGTTGACACAATTCATTACATGGAAGTTATTTGTTAAATGTCCATAGATACTGTTAGATGTATCTTTACTTAGTGATAAATTGTTATCACTAATTGTTATCAAAGTTGCAGATTTTAGTCTTCCAGAATTCTGATTTTCAATTGAAGAACTCTTTTATTATTGATAACAATTTACCAGCTGTTTTCTTTATAATGTGGGGTTCAATTTGTGTCATTTTTGGAAAAAGTCCACAGGTATCCATATTTATTCTTGGCAATACTTCAAGTAAAATAATCATGAATGAAAAACAATTACCTCAACACAAAGTAAGCAACTCACCTAGTTCTTCTGGTGACAACCATTCACCACCTTGAATAGCTTTATTTGTCACCAATGCTTCTCATTTGGTGACATATAATACAGAGTAAATAATATACAAGTGATAAAATATAATGCAATCAGTACTCTTGATCTCATTTACAGTATCCCTGCCCATAGCTGCTATAGTTTTTAATGTAGTTGCATCCCATTATTCATTCTAAGGTGCTGTAAATTCTACCAATTTGCTTTGGTTACAAAGTATAAATGTTTACACAGTGAAACAGATAATTAATGTATTTGCACATCTAAAAACTGTTTGAACTTGCATAATTCTGAATACAAGCAGCAGCTATGGAAAGCCTCCTGGACCATATTGGGTAGAATCACTGAAGAGAAGCTCACACATTGTTTACCCATGAAGCAGGATCATGTTATGCGTTAGTACACTTCTTTTCATGAAGAATACCTTATAAAACTGTCCAACTAGTTCCAAAAACTGAATGATTTTCCCAACAGTTGAACAATTAGAGCTTGGTTAAGATACCTTCAGCTATTATAATGGGGATTATAGAAATCATATCATCCCATTCTCATGTGGCTATTTCCAAATCGCTTTTCCCTAGAATGTGCATAACATTTTCATGTGTATTATTGATTCCACTTGTAGGTTAAACAATTAAAATTATTTACTGGAAACTGTCAAAATTCCCCATTTGACTGGGACTTTTCATTCAAAATGTTTTAGTTTCACATGAGAATTGCAATCCTGAATCTTTTTTTTTTTTTTTCTTTTTTAATGTATTTGGTACCGGGTCTCATTACACAGCTCAGACCCATAGTGATCCTTCTGTTTTCACCCTTCCCAGTGCTGGGCTTACAGTCACGCATCACCATGTCTAGTCTCACTGGCCAGTTTAGTGAACCTGGATGCAGGGCTGGCATGGTATGTGGGGGATCGAACATTGCCAGGAATGAATCTGAGTCCCTCTGCTCGACTGAGTAGATGCTTAATCCACTGAGGTATCTCACAGGCCCAATTTTTTAAAGGTATATTTTCACTGGAAAAAAAAATCTCCTACCATTGATCAACTTCAAAGGTATTAAACTATGATATTTCATTTGAAATAGACAATTGTACATAAATGTAAAAGGTCATTTCTAATCTTGGTCAGTAAATTATCCTTTCTGAAGGATAATGGTCAGTCCAGTCTTTAAAATGACATGTCACCAGACAATCTATTAAGATTAAATAAAACAGTTTCTAAAAAATCCCTTGACTTTAAATAAAGCAATTTTGTTATTCAAGATTTCACTAATGTTGTTTTAGCCAGTGACCTGAATTGCTTTATTAATCTCATTGTTTAGGGCTCTAAACCAATAATCTACCATTAGGTTTAGTTCCTTGCTCTGGTGTCTGCACTATGTAGGAAATTAGCTTCTGAATAAATTAAGTATATTTAGAAAAAATAAATGTCCTGAGTAATCATTGAATTCCTCTTAAAATTTTTGTCTTCTATGGGTGGGCCTTTAAATTGTTCAATACTTTGAACTTACAGTATCTTGAATTACATCTTCTATCTGAATTCATAGAGATGTTAAGTTTTTTGACTTGTGTAGGACTTTAGGCTTCTGTTTTATCTTGTGTTCTAGTTCTAGTTGCAAAATAGAATAGAAAGTTATACATTAACTTCTTACAGAAAATGCCTGTTTATTATCCTCAAAATATGTATACAAACAACTAACCTGTTTATCTGAACTACCTATTTTGTAATCATTGTCTTGACAGGGTAGAGAAGCAATTTATATACTTTATAAATAGTTTATCTTTGAATTAAAGTGTGATCCAAGCCCTCATATTTCTGTAAACATTTGTTTTGCTTTTGCTTTTGTTTCTTTACAATAAAGAAAACATGAGAATTTAAAAAAATAAAAATATTCTTCACAGAGTTAGTGGCAAATTCTTTTTCATTGAACTGAAAGTTACACAATTTTGATGTCCTTTTCACTGCTGTTTGTCAAATGTAATGATCCCATTGATTATGGTGAATTAGCACACATACATAGTAGATGTTAGTCCTCTTTTTCAACCCCTTCTCTACCCTCCCTCTTCATTCATTCTCATAAAATTTCAATTATATAAATGATGGTTTAAAAACATGTAAAAATACTTTCAGTTGGTCGCCATGATTACTTTTAGGGTCATTCTTAATATCATTGAAGTCCTGCCTAAGTCTGTTTAAATTTTTAGCATTGCCTTATCTCTTTTAAGCAGTTTGTTTGCTCATTTGAGGGAAAGAGTGTTTCTGCTCTTTCCTTATCTGAACTACTTAATTTGTAATCATTGTCTTGACAGGGTAGAGAAACAATCCATATACTTTATAAATATTTCATCTTTGAATTAAAGTGTGATCCAAGCCCTCATATTCTTGTACTTGCCATGCAAGTAAAAAATCTATCTCCTTTGCCAATGCAGGAAGCGTTGAAAGCTACGCCTTGCAGATGGGGATAAAATCTTAGGACCTCACTATGAACTCAATGTAAAATTCTGTTCTATGTGAGACAGACTTAGTTGCAGGCAGCAGCTACATATGGCACTAAATAAGTTGCAATTGGCTGGAAAATGCCCTGCTTTTTGTTAGTGTGTTGTGTTAATGCGCAAGTGCAGTCACGGGGAAGATGCTGGCTGGACCCGATACACAGAGGTACGATGAAGGATAGCTTGACTTCTATTACAATGCTTTATATCTGAAGCAATATCGTCATTAAAATTCACTGACAATATTTAGAATTTTCTTGGGGAATCAAACTGAAGATCAGGTAACTTTAATCGGATGTTAGAAATCGTAACCATGTCATAAAATTCTTTCTATTGCTCTTAGGTTCACACTGTTTTGTTCCTTTTGAGATTAAAATCTTTTGGTGACCTTCAAAACTGTTTTATTTATTCATTTATTACTTTAAATATGTTTTAGACAGTAAAATTGATGATGATAAAAGCTAACAAATTCAAATAACTGCCTTTAAAGAGTTTTAATCAATGAAATAATCTGAGAAAGGGATATAAAAAATTCACTCATTCAAAGCAGTATGCTTTCTATGATTTCAGAGGGATATGACCTTAACTACATAGTACCCACCTATTTACCAAATAAGCTTGTGTGAAATTAAGAAAAGAAATTAGGCTTCTGGAATGTTGTAGTCAATATATTCACAGTTGTGGATGCAGATCTATGAAAGTGTCCTCAGTTTTCATAAGCCATCGGAAATGTGACCTTTAACGTCATTCTACTCCCCTAGCTCCACATCTACCACCTGAAAAAAATAGAGAAACAAGTTATTGAACAATCTGCTTGACGGTTCCATATATTTCTGATGAATGGATGCTTCCAAGTCCCAACTGTTTGCCATCTCCACAGACAAGGCTCAGCTAATGAAATGGCTAATTAGATTTCTGTAATCCTGTCGTCGTTGTGTTCGGGGTGACATTTTGTCAGTATTTCTCTGGTGGCTCCTTCAGTGTGAGAGGGAGCATTTTCCCTCAGCCAACTTGGCTTTTGTTATCTTGCTGGAATGACAGTTCCCTCTGTGGGTGTAATGAAATCATTGCCCTCCCAAATGCAGCTACGCCACTCAGCATGTAAATAGAATAAAATAGAAAAATGATGGTCTGATTAGTCAAACAGGCCCATGTTCAAAACCCATTTCCAAAATCAAATAATAGAATTGGATTGAGTTCAGAGTGGAAGAATAACTAAGGTATTATTGCGTACTGTAGCTCATATTCCTTCACCAGAAGAATGCAGGAGAACTTGAAGCTTTATAAGCTTAATCTAATTATTGATCAAATTTAAATTATTTTGAAAACTGGCAAAGGATAGTAATTCAGGAAGCTCTTTTAGAGCCTACCACTATCTAATAGTGAAAAAGTGAAGATTCAGAACTCAAGTCACTATATATATTTTTGAAGTAATACTAAAGCATAGCATTTGATTATCATTAAAAGTGAAAGTTGTATTTCTTTTATGTATTTGAATATTAGTAGTCATTTTTATGTAATTTACAACTTCCATTGCAATTCCACTTTGAAACAGCATGACAAAAATTAGGCATTCCTTGTTTGAAAATAATTGCTATATTTTATGGGTGACTATGTATAAATTTTTCATACATGTTAGCTATTTCAGGAGATGTTGGATATATTTCCATTTTGGGAAATGTAAAGCCATTGTCATCCATTAAAGTTCCACTAAGATGCGTTCAGTCCACCATCACATCTGTCCTAAGTTTGCACAGACCACAACCTAGAAGTCCTGCAAGTGCCAATCATCTACTTGTTTTGTAGTAGGTTCAGGAAATATTTTTCCTTCCAAGAAAATTCATCTCCTTCCTATATATTCAATAAAAGAGCCAGGTGAAAGAGTCAGAGGAAACACAGTTTTGTTGTTATATCTCCAAACTTTGTGGCAGCTCCATATTACAAACTCTCCAAGGGACTAGGCCTCTGGGGGTGGGGGAAGAGTCAGAAACCAACCCCTTTGGTAATACATTCTGTGTATTGTCATAGCAGGTGAAGAATGATGAAAACTATTGGAAAGTAAAGAAAAATAAATAAAAAGATAGTTGTGGAATACATGAATAAAAACAAAAAGAGTTCCTTTAGTGTTATGAAAAAGATTAATGGTGGCCACAGCCAGTTTGTGTGATGACTTTGTATTGTCATATTGGTACACCAGACTTCCTTTCCAAGACTTTCCTTTCTAGAATGAATCAGGGTGCAGTATCTTTACATGAGTTATTGCCTTATAAAGTTGAATGAAAGAATTAAGTGTCAGTATTTGTGTCATGCAAATATCTTGTCTCACTTATCTAAGCAAATACTCATCTAAGTGGCAGTTCAAAATTATTTCTAAGATGTAATAAAAATTCATGATCAATTGATATTAAATTGGAGATTATCTTCTCTGCAAGCATTATCTAGATGTTAGGCAATAAAAGAAAGTTCAGGCCTTCCCTGAAAATGAGGAGACATTTACCCTGCTCACAAACTTTCCCGCAAGACTATCCAATGGGAATTCTGTCAATGGACTTACCATAAGGTCTTCCTTGTATTTATTTTATTTATCCTAACTATTTTGTATATATAAATACAAAATGATCATTCCTTTGTATCATTTTTTATTGTCTGTCAGAGGTGAATATTCTATTGCCATCTAAATACTATAGGTGTTTGAATTCAACTAAACAATCTAACACTGTTTAGCAATCTATAATATTAGTGGGTTATCCTCAGAAGTTATTGACTTAAGCCTTTTACAGCTCATCATATTAATATGGCTTTACTTTATATATCTAACTTTATACTTTCTGCTGGGTGGTTAACACCAAGATATAGCAAGACCTATATAACAAGAAATGTAACTTTCATGTCTGATAAGGTCAGCCAAGTGCTCTCAGGATTTATCGTGTAACCCTGTACTGCCCTTTGTACATCCTTTTTTCCATGTCAGACATGTGGATGAGTCACTGCCATTACTTGACCAATTTGCTCTCTGTGAAAGCCTGAGAAAATGTTTTTTTTTCTCTCCACGTGACTCTCCCCAGCCACACTATACATCACCAAACACATTCCTCTGTGGTTCCATAATCTTCTTGATCAGAAAATTTGGAGCACAACTGAGTTGCATGTTGTTACAGTGCAGGTTCTCTTATGTCCCAAGTCTTCACTGACCTTTAAAGGCTAGGACCAAAATGTTTGCTGACCTTGAAGCCCTTCCTTTTCTCCAATTTTGAACTGCTAACTAGGCTGTTAACCCTTCAGAAGAGAAGCTAATTATTAACCTGCAATATATGCAGTTCGGTTTACACTGTCTGACTAAATATCAAACATTTTGGCAGATCATGGATCAATATTTCCATCAAATATTGATATGTTGAACTTTAAGTCCTTACAGAATATGAGGAAAACATAATTTTATAAAAGTAGAAATGAGCACTTACATATTTTTACAAAGAAATTTAGAAACCTAACCATATACGGAATTGTAAGTCCTTATATTAGGGAGACAATACGATGTCTACAGATGTGGGTCGGGTTTATTTCACTAATAAGTATATCTCAAGGGGCATCCACTTAAATATGAAGGCTTCAAGTTTATCATTCTTTATAGCTGAGTAGTACTCCATTGTATAAAAGTGCCACATCTTTTTTAACCATTCCACATGTGACAGGCATCTTGGTTGTTTCCAAGATCTGGCTATCACAGATTGTGCTGCTATAAACATAGGTATGCATATGTGACAATGATACGGTGCTTTCAGTTCCTCTAGGAAAATTCCCAGTAGAAGAATAGCTGGTTTGAATGGGATTTCCTGTCCTAGTTTTCTAAGCAGTCTCCACACTGATTTCCATAATGGTTGCACCAGTCTACACTCCCACCAACAGTGGAGAAGGATTTCCCCTTTCCCCACAGCCTCTCCAACATTTGTTGTTGGTTGATTTCTTTATGATAGCCAATCTTTCTGGGGTGAGATGGTATCTCAGTGTTGTTTTAATTTGCATTTCACAGATGGTTAGTGATGAGGAACATCTTTTCATACATTTATTCACTTCTTTAATTTCGTCCTCTGAGAAGTGTGTGTTCAT
>NW_004524594.1:10083098-10085306 GCF_000260255.1 Octodon degus
TATTTCATTCATTGGTCTTTAAGGAAATATCATTTTGATGTCCAGCCCCCTTTTTTTGTATCTCTTAATTCTTGCTTCCACTTTCTTAAGGCAATTCAAAATACTAACTGAAAAGAAATAAAATTTTTAGAGTAAGAAACGTGAACTTCAAGGATAGGTGATAATAAAGCAGGTGAGAAACAATGGCAAACAAACAAATATGAAACAAAAATTATTTGTTTTATTCATAAGATTTACTCCTTAAAATATTTGTGTGTACTGTATTTTCTCCTGAAAATGATTGAATTTTATGTTTCTTTGTCATGGAAAGTATATTTAGAAAGCATTAGTTTAGGATATAAGTATAAAGTTAGTACAAATTTGTATTTATATTTACAAAAATTCTCATAGAATATGTGCTTATTTAATCACTTATTTGTTCATCTAAGTACTCCTTTTAATGGCTGCCATATGTTATGTACTGTACAGTGTCCTAGGTATAGGCAATAAGCAAAGGAAATGCAGAGATATCTCAGTTCATGGGGTTGTTTGTTATCTCCCCAACACCTCCATGGAGATTTTTGAGAACAATGGGGTTTGTAGACAGAAGCATTTGGCAAAATTTTATTTCTGTTTCTTACTCTGCCCCAGGAGCATTGCCCTGCCCACCTTTCCCACAGGAACAGGAACATGGCCATCTTTGCTTGAACCCTGAAATGAATTCATTTCATGAACTGAAGTACCACTGTATCGTTTTTATTCTCTTTGGTCTTAATTTTGTATGATGTACCAATATAAATATCATGCCAGATAGATGTAAGTGTGTAGGTAGAGCTAGTGTAATTTTCACCTTTCACATTGCCAGATATTATGGTTTGTGTCTAGTTGTTCCCTCAAAGCCTCATAGAGTCATTGGGGCAGGCTTCTGCCCTTTGTGGTTAATTAATTCTAATCCTAATCCAGTGCTTGGATTATGGGTCTGAGTGCTACACCCATCCTGAGGAAGATAGCCTGAATACAATATGGGGAAAGAAGAGAGGATTGCTAGCTGCTGCAGCCTCTGCTCCTCTTTTTGCTTTTTTCTGTCTTCTGCATCCATGAACAGCTGCGCTCTGCCATGTACCGCCCTGCCTTGGATCCAACCAGGTATGAACTGAAACCTCCACTAACTGTGAGTTAAAAAAAAAAACCTTTCCTTCTTTATTTCTGAGGTGTTGGGTATTTTTTCCCAGCAATGATAGAAAAGTAACCGAGACACCAGGGCACAATATACAATACCTAGAACTTACAAGGACAGGTAACTTTTCGCTCGTGGCTTCAGGAGATTCAGTACACCTGTAGCGGGCCCAGATCAACACTGGGATGGAGTCTGGTGGAACAGAAGTTTTAGTTCAAGGCAGCATCAAGGCAGGGAACAAAAGCAGAGACCAGGCAGTGAGGGGTGACGTACAGCACCCAAAGTGATGACTTCCTCACCCAGCAGGTGCACACAGAAATATGCTTCACTGATCTGTGCACGTTTCTCAGTTTCACTTGACATGCCAGGGTAAGGACCAAAAATGGCAAAAGAAACTGTGAATAGACACCAGTTAGCTTCATGGCAATATTAAACAAAGAAGGTTGATCAAGGCTTGAGAACATGCACAAAGCTAAGGATGCAGAGAAACACAATTGAATGCTGGACAGAAGGACATGAGATGAACATTTAATGTACAAAATGTTTGCAGACTACTCAAAAACTACCAAAAAAGGGTCTTGTAGGCTTCAGAGAGTGATCAATAGCTAATATGGAAGGTGAGGATAAGATTATACCTAAATTAATTCATCTATATTTCATTCAGGAAGCATGTCATGGAGCAGTGACTATGCCAAGTTTAGCTTTATATTTTTTCTCTAATGAATGACAAAATATTTAGAAATTTTAATCAGAGACTCTGTGCTAGGTCATTTATGTTTCTGTGATTTTTTATATGCACATCATATTTGGTATTTTCAAAGTATATTTCTATTTGAAGAAATACTTTTTACAAATTAATAACTATTGATTGTTGTTGTTCTTGGTCAAATATGTCCTACTCTTTCATATTTGTTTTCCTACTGAGACAGTTTTTGAAAAAGAGATATGATACACATGTTAAAGATATGAAAATCGATAGATTTTCATCTTCACTGAAAAGAAGCCTAAATTCTAGAAGATCTTAAAGATGAATTTTATTTTTTAATTTTTTT
>NW_004524594.1:10085406-10087656 GCF_000260255.1 Octodon degus
TTTAATGTTCAGTTCTTTAATCCGTTTTGACTTTAGTTTAGTGCATGGTGATAGACCTGGGTCAAGTTTTAGTTTCCGGCATGTAAAGAGCCAATTTTTCCAGCACCACTTGTTAGAGAGGCTATCTGTCTTCCAGTAAGTGTGTTTGGCCCCTTTGTCAAAGATCAAGTGAGTGAGTGCATTCCTAGAGGCCTCTGCATCTACTCATCTATTCCACTGATCCTCAGGTCTTTTTTGTTGCCAATACCATGCTGATTTTTTTATAGTAGTTTTGTAGTATAATTTCAAGTCAGGAATTGTAATGCCTCCTGCTGTGTCTTTGTTGGCCAGGATTGCCTTTGCTATTATAGGCCTCTTTTGGTTCCAAATAAATTTTAGGAACAATTTCTCTAGGTCTGGGAGGTATGTTGATGGTAGTCTCATAGGGATTGCTTTAAATCTATACAACAATTTTGGGAGTATGGCCTTCTTCACGATGTTGGTTCTTCCTATCCAGGAGCAGGGAATACATATCAATTTTCTGAAATCCTCGATGATCTCTTTTTTCAGAATACTATAATTTTCCATGAAAAGATCTTTGATTTCTTTAGTTAGATGAATTCCAAGGTATTTCATTTTTCGCGGGGCTATTGCAAAACGTATTGATTCCCCAATTTCCCTCTCAGTGTGTTTGTTATCTGTGTAGAGGAATGCTATTGACTTTTGGGTATTGACTTTGTATCCTCCAATGCTACTGAATTTGTCTATCAAACTACTAACTCTAGTAGTTTCATAGTGGAGTTTTTTGGGTCTTCCAAATAAAGTATCATGTCATCGGCAAATAATTATAGTTTCACATCTTCTTTACCTATTCTTATTCCTTTTATTTCTCTGTCTTGTCTAATGGCTCTAACTAATGATTCCAGAACTATAATTAAGAGGAGGGGTGATAGAAGACATCCTTGTCTTGTACCTGATTTGAGAGTAAAAGATTTCAGTTTTTCCACATTGAGTATTATATTAACTGTTGGGTTGTCATAGATGGCTTTTATCAGATTGAAGTAGAGGCCTTGTATTCCAATTTTCTAGGTCTTCCTTGTTTGAACCTTAGCTAAAACACCATGACCTTTGGGTCAGTGAAAAAGTTCTGCCAAGGATACAGGGTCTCACTATGTAGCCTGGACTCCTGTTTTCAGCCTTCCCAGTGCTGAGATCACAGGCACGTACCACCATGCCCAAACTAGGTGACCAGCTCAGCACACCTGGAGGTAGGGCCAGCACGGAATGCGGTCCCAGGGATTGAACCCCGGTCCCAGCGCTTTCCCAAACAGGTACTTAGTGCACTGTACTATCTCACCAGCCCTCTCAGTTATTAAATTCAAAAAATTAATAGTCAACTAGCTCTCAAAGGTGTGCCTCTGAATATGAATAATCTCATTGCAGTAACTATGCTTTTAAAAATGAGACCAACCAATTTATTACAACCTCCAGAAAGAAAATTTGCCTGTCTCTGATTCCATGCCACTCAAACTCTGTATAAGATTAGCAGTTTTGCTCTGTTCAGAAAAATCACTTCTGACTAGCAAAGCACAGTTTTATTGCAATAACAAGATCATCATTTTTTGTATCTTTCCTGTAAAATGGTAGTTTCATTATCCTTATTATCCTTGCATAGTATATCATTTTATATTATATACACAGTGGATGCAATTCACATTTCAGCTAGTTTTTGACATCTACATTATTTTAAGCTAGTGTCATATTGTTTGAATTATATTCTACTTAAAAGTATTTATATATTCACAAATGTTCTGCATTTAAATTTCTTGAATTTTTAACTCTATTCACCCACATTAAAACTGTGAAAAAATAAATACACTTGAAAATTTTGGGGAAATACTTAAAAATATTTGATCATCATTATTTCTATTTTTGAGCCTTCTCTAAGATACATTCTTAGTATTATTATTTAGAGAATTTTAGGACAAACAAAGAAGGGAAATGTCAAGTAATGGAGCTTTGTAAAATGCTAACGTAAAAGTACCATGTAATAAATTATTATGTTATATTTTTATGATAATTAGGACTATTTTAATAAAGATAACTGGCTATATTTTGACAAAAAATTCATTGAGGTCTTGTATATTGACATGAAGCAACCAAGAGAGAAGGAAATAAGAAGTAACAATCTTTTAAAAAATCATTGCTCATTTATTATTATAAGGTTATCAAAATAGCCTTAAGTTCCAACTAAAATTTTCAACATTGAAA
>NW_004524594.1:10092601-10094085 GCF_000260255.1 Octodon degus
ACCTTTTGCATAAGAAATATGGATAAAATCATACCAAGAAACACAAAAATGAAATTGTCCAAAACTAACTGTAAAGAAAAAAATCATTAAAGCATATACATAGAAAAAAACATTAGTTATGGAAAAAAATAAAATAGCACATTTTATTCCACATTAGAAACAAACAAAATAAAAGAGCAAGTGGGTAAGAAACTAGACTTGTTTATTAAGAGGACTGAAAAAGAAAATAAAAAGATCTGTCTTTATTTATTTTATTTTTATTTTTATTTTTTTTGGTTCCGAATGCCTTCAGGGCAGGTTTGGCTGGTTTGAGTTGTGAGGATCGAACCACAGCAAACTGAGCCTGACTGCTTTGCTGAAGCAGTCACTTAAAGAACTGAGCTAAGGGGCAAGTCC
Organism: Octodon degus; assembly: GCF_000260255.1. NCBI lineage: Eukaryota > Metazoa > Chordata > Mammalia > Rodentia > Octodontidae > Octodon > Octodon degus. Next base: position 10,092,998 of record NW_004524594.1, read on the forward strand.
CCAGACCTGTCTTTATTAAATGTCATAGTTAGCAAACATACCTTTGCAAACTAAAAGTAAAGTATTTTCCAGTTATGCAAACTCAAAATATTCTAATACCTCTAGATGTAGCATATAGAAAATAACAAAGACCATAATTTAGAAGGCAAGAGAAGTTGCTCTATGGTCCTGGACAGAGAATAAAGAGCTCTCCAAATGGTAGTTACACAGGACTCTGTAAAATATAATTATATTAGATGAACCCATTTAAAAGGTCATTGAAGATTTTCACAAAGCAGTATCAATCTTATGTCAGATTATATACGCATTTTTTCATGTGTGTGTGTGTGAGTGTGAGTGTGTATAAAAGACAAGAAAGAATCAATATAAAGTCAACGGAAAAATACTTTTTAAAGTTTCTCTTTTTTTTCTTGTGGTACCAGGGATTGAACTCAGGACCCTTGCTTGCCAGGTAAGAGCTTGTTTTACTGAGCTATCTCCCCAGCCCCAAAGTATCTAATATTAAAAGAAAGTATCATACCATGACTTATAAGTAGATTATAAGTCAAAGATACAGTATAAATCTTAGAACAAAAATTAAGATTAAGCAATATTCACAAAATTAAATGATTCAAAACAATATTGAAAAGTTAAAATTAAATTGTGAGTCCAACTAAAATGGCCAGAATGTAGTGTATCATATGTATGAATCTGTGATAAATTCAGTGTGCACACAGCATTTGAATAGGTTAATATATACAAAAGTATCAACTAAAAATGTTTTCATGATAATAAAGAATTGCTAAGAATAAAACATAACAAAAATACTGGAATCGCAAATATATGACCAGCACTTCAAACAGTTTGGGGATAGGATAGGACTCAAAGTTCTTATATGTGGTGGACATGGACAGTGTCCATGACGCTTACTGGTGGCCAGGTGTCACTTGTGCGACTGAGCTACTGCTCTTTCCTCAATATCCACCCTGTAGACCTGGACAGAACCATGACCCATACGTGCAGGAGAAAAACCTTTGTAGAATATGCTGATGAAAATATTTAGCTGCTGTATACAAAAGTATAATTGAAAGACTGCTGTTGTATACCGC
>NW_004524594.1:10097949-10103117 GCF_000260255.1 Octodon degus
TCTGCTGAAGGGTTCCGTGCTGGGCCTGCAGCCTGGGTCAAATGAGGATCCGCTGCCCCGGGTCGTCTCATTCACTTGCCAGGCCTGTGCTGTGGGTCTGTTCAGGATCTGCAGCCCAGGTCCTATCACTCACTCCCCAGGCCTGCGCTCTGGGTCTGTTCAGGATCCCGCGGCCCTCGTCGTCTCACTCACTCCCCAGGCCTGCGCTCTGGGTCTATTTAGGATCCGGAGGACCCCAGGTCATCTCACTCACTCCCCAGGCCTGCGCTCTGTGTCTGTTCAGGATCCCGCGGCCCTCGTCGTCTCACTCACTCACCAGGTCTGCGCTCTGGGTCTCTTCTTTAATTTCTAACATTAGTTATTTTCCTTCTAATCATGGTCTTCTATTGAAGAAAGGTAAAGGAAACCAAATTCTTGGCAGTAAATATATTTGTCATTAAAAGCTTGTCATTGGTTCAAAATTTACATAGGAGAAACATCTGTACATACCAACCTGTCAGCATACAGACATTTTAAAATATCTCTCTGTGTAAGCATAGGTGTTAGTTTTATGTTACTAAAATAGCTGTTTATTTGGCTCATAATTTTGGGCAGCTGCTGTCATGATCAATTGGTCTTGTCACTTTCATATTGTGTAGAGGAAGTGTATTACAGTAGGAGCATGTGGCAATCCTACGCACCCACGACAGGATACGAAGGAGAGAGGAAGACAAGTGGCCTGCTAGGCAGTACCCCCTAAAGACTGCATGCCCTCCAAATAGCACTGCATCAAGCCCCTACAGTAAGGATAATTTGGTCACATTTATCCAAGCATGACTCCGTGGGGACATACATTAATCTGAGTTCACACTGATGCTTGCTACCAGTTCTGTTAGGTTTTGTTCTTAAGTCTCATTGTGTTATTAAGTGTGTACATGTTTAACATTAGTTCTCCTTGGAGAATGGACCCCATTAGCTTTTTAAGGTGATGAAATTACTCCTTGTCCTTTAAATTCTTCTTCTGCTAATTTTCTTCGATTTTATAATAAATCTTTATCTAAGTTTAACTATTCATAGAGTCATATGTAAACTATGTTATCTTATAAACAACTGAAGAGTTGTATAGACTGAGATTTGCTTTTGATTTTTTCTTCCAAGCTTTTCGCCTTTTAAGTTTTTAAATTCTGTGTAAGTCACTTCTGTAAAAACTGATTACTGATATATTGATTTCTGTAGAAAGCCTCTTTCCACTATTGTGAGATATTTTGTTGCAGGTGTATTGTGTTTGATCTCTTTAGGTGATTCCAGTTTTATTCTGTTAACACTCCATAATTTCAGACTTATTTCTTACTTAAAACTTTTTAATAACTTTCTGGATAATTTTAAGCATCAGTTAATACTACTCTATTTTCTATGTTGTATAGTTTATATAGAAAGTCATAATTTCTTCCACAAATGTCTCAGATACTTTTAATTTCTATTATCCATATTATAATAAACAAATATATTGTTACTATGGTCACTGTGAGAAATTAACTTTTAGGGTCACAATTAAAAAATCATCTCTTTGACACTATTGCCTTCTTTTTATAGATAGCATTTTACATATATATATAATATATATATAATATTATATAATTATATATATATAATTTTTTTTTACTGAAGAAAGTCTTTTATCATTTCCTTTTTTGAGGAACTGGAGATTGAACTCTGGTCCTCGTGCTTGCCAGGGAAGTGCTTATTCCACTGAGCCATCTCCCCAGCCCCTCTTATCATTTCTGCATGGCACAATGACTCCTATTGAATCTCTTATACACCAGAGTTCAAAATTATTTTTGTTTTTCTTTGGAAGGTTAATGCCAGTGATATATAGAATTTAAACTACTGCTTCTATCTTTTATTGAACCATTTACAATTTCACTCCACTGTCTTCATGCTTACACATTTTTATTATATTTTTTGTATTTTAGGGAAGCATCTACAGGGTGTTCAAGTCTCATTAGATCGGAGTTGTAGTGATCCACCTGTTTACAGCCTCCCAAGAGCTGGGATTGCAGGCATGCACCACTACACACAGTCTCAATTGCTGTCTCAGTGTGCCCCAGGGGTAGAGCAGGCATAGCAGGCCTGAGAATCGAACCCCTCAGACTCTGAGCCTGCTTGCAGGTTCTTTAATCCATTGAGATATTTGGCCAGCCCTTTGCTTGTATCATTTCTTTTCCTTTCTTTTCTTTTCTTTTTCTCTTCACTTCTCTTTTTGTATTTTGTTACAGGGTCTACAGGGTCTCACTACGTAGATCTAACTTGTATTGATCCACCCGTGTTTAGCCTCCCAAGAGCTGGGACTACAGGATTGCACCACATGCCCAGTCTCAACACATGCATATTTTCAGGTGAGAAATGTGCTAGGATGCTTATCACAGGTCACTATTTCCCCACATTTTCTTTTTCTTTCTTTTTTCTCTGCTGCTGTTTGACTATTTTCTGTGATTTCTTTTGTTTTCTACAACTTAAATATGATATTAACAGTGTTAATCAGTGTTAAGCCCTATGTCTTTTACTTTTCTTTATTTTTTTTTCTTTACTTTTCCTGACCTTTAACAGTTGTGCACTTAGCTTCTTTTATCAGAGTTTCAGAATTTGCATAGTTTATGTATTAATTTCCAGAAGGCATTTTTACCATTATTTTTTAAAAATTTATTGAGAAACAAATATCAATGAGACAGTTGCAAAACTGATTAGTAGGACAGTTTCAATAATTAATACATTGTACATTGTTATCTTCTTAGTGGTTATCCATAGTACAAGATACAGACAGGAAATGCTGTCCAACACTACTAGTACAAATCTTTATTCTCATTGAATTAAGCAAAAGTAGCTGTGTATCTATCCTATTTTGTATATGCAGATACAAAATAGTCCTTCCTTTGTATCCCCTTTTTTTGTTTAGTTCTGTTAGAGATGGGTATTCCATTGGCATCTAAGTACTATAGGTACATAAATTGAGCAAAACAATGCAACACAGTCTAGCAGTCCACAGTAGTAGTGGGTTATCCACAGAAGTTGTTGACTTGAGCCTTTCACAGCTCAGTATATTAATAATGGCTTTAATTTATATACCTCGTTTTTATAATTTTCTGCTGAATGGTTAAGACCAAGATAAAGCAAAACTTATATTAAAAAAATGTATTTATCCTGTAACCCTGTACTGCAGTTTGTAGATCCTTTGTCAGTGTCAGCCATGTGGATGAGTCACGGCCATTGCTTGACCAATTTGCTCTCTGTGAAAGCCTGAGAGACTGTTTTCTCTCCATGTGACTCTCTTTAGGCACATACTACATCATCAATCACATTCCTCTGTGTCCTCATAGAATAAGTGCTTGACTGGCAAGTGCAAGGGCCTAAGTTCAATCCCCAGTACCTCAAAAAAAATCATGACTGGCCATATTCACATTATTCTTGCATTTAGGTTTTGTTTAACTTATTTCATTAAAGTAGACATATAACAGGTAAAATGGAATCATGGATGTTATCTGTGTCTACACTAATGCTAGATTTCTGGTAAGCTAAGCTTACATTATTTTGGAGATTGTTATAAAGATTTCAGCCTTCACATTTCTCCAGTGCCCATGATTTACCACCTCTCTTGACTGGGGTTTCCTTAACCCCCACAGGAGTTTCTATGTCTTTCAACACATGTCGATTTATCGGTTGTGGTTGTGCTGAAGTTTCTTGGTGTGATGTTGATATGTAGGTGAGGTGAAACACTTACAAGCTTCAAATTATGTTTTAATGTTTCAGTGACCTTTGTTTGTGCACTGTGACCTTCATGGTTCACTTATTGTATATCTCTCTTTCCACCAATTTAGATAAGATAGGAGGCCTGATGGGGGAGAAAGAAAGAAACTGTGCAATTGGCATGTTCTGCATAAAGACTGCAATAATGTGTTTTGTCCCATGCCCTTCTTTAGTGACAGCTCTGAGCATGTTTCCCCCTGCATTCTGCCTGAACCACAGGGGTAGCTGTCTTTGATCTTTACCCAGACACTGAATGGTGGTCTGAAGATAACTGGCTGTAACATTGTTCTGCCCCTCATCAAGACTTTAATGCCAGGCACCTATGTTTTATGATGCAGAGTGATCCTCTAATATCATTACAGCATGAGTGCTTCTACACTTTTTTAACTACAGTGGTTACTCCTTCAGATGATAGGAGTCTGACACTGAACCTTCTTGTGGCTCCAGATTTTCAAATATCATTTACAGTAAACTCAATCATTTTGAAAGAAAGTCACTAATTTTCAGTTTGTCCAGTTTTGTTCTTGTTGTAAGAATAGGAGTGATGTCTTCTAGACCAATAATACATTGTAGCTTGTTTCTAATCCTCTTGGCAGTACGGTAATAATTCTGAAAACTTGGCATCAAGGAGCTGATTGCATTGCTCCTGACAGGACTCCAGTCCTATATGTCTCATTGTAATATATTTTGATTTGTTTTTATTAGAAAAAGTATGCTTCTATTAAATAAATGAATGTAGATATGTAAAATAAAAGTGAATTTTAACTACTTTAGAAATTCTAAAATAAAAATAAGTAGTAGTATATTTTTAACTCATATGTAATGGGCAATTTAGTTTTAGGATAACAATTCAATCATAACAATGGCTCCATTTTTTAAATATGTTACTTTGCTAGCCCAGCATCCAATTCATGTTTAAATGTATGCTTTTTTTTTAACTGAGACAAAAAATAAAGAATAGAATATAAATCTTGGTATTCTTTCTCTGGAGCTTTGAGGGAAATCATATATGCACACACAACTACTTACTAAAGCTACCTTCAACAGAAAGTGAAAAATTACCTTGTGCTAGGATGTCATTGAGTTTAACAAATTCAAATACTATAAGCAATTGACAAATTAGCAATTATACATGAGTGCCTACTATTACACATGTATGTGAATCCTATGCATGTACATCTAACATGAAAGTAAATTAGAGTAAGCATGTCCCATGTCTTGCATGCTTAGCTAGGAGAGCAGAAAGCATCACATGATCTGTTGAAGGAATACTTCAAGTCAAAATATTATGCTTCACAGAAAAGAAGCAATTAAAAATATCAAGTGGTTCAATTTTGATAAATATATATTGCATGATTTTGAAGCAAATTAAAAATTTACCATAAGCG
>NW_004524594.1:10103217-10114743 GCF_000260255.1 Octodon degus
TACACCAGTGCGAGGAAGTTCCACACACACACTGGGGCTGGGCACTGGCCTGAGGGAGGATCCAGTAGACCGGCTGGTGGCCCCACTCACATGCTGGGCCTGGGCGTTTGCTTGGATGCAGATTCAGTGTGTCCAAGACTGCCCCCCGACACACTTAAAGATGAAGTTTAGTAAGTGCTTAAAAAGATGATAACATGTCTCTGCAAATTTTCCAGAAAAGGAGCAAAATAAACATTACATAATTCACATTATGAAGATACCAATAATTTAAAACAGAATGAAGCACAAATATTAAAGTAAATACAATACAATACAATACAATACAATACAATGCAGATCAAAAACTACCTCATAGAGGAGGACAAATTTCTCAAAAAAGTATCAGCAAGTGGAATCAATCATATCTAAAAGTAATTATACTCCCTAGTCTTGTGTTATTCCTGAAACTTAAAAGTAATTTATTTAACCATCATAAAAATAGTATAAGAAAAATAATTTAGTTCCAGTGGTTTAATAAAAGGTATTTGAGCCCCAGCTAGAGAGCTCAGAGAACTAAGCACCTGTTTCAGCAAGAGTAGGGACTGAAGTTCAATCCCAGGCACTACATTCCTCCCCTGGGCACGCTGAGCTGACCATCGGGTCCAGGCATGGTAATACACACCTGTAATCCCAGTGCTGGCAAGGTTGAAAAGAAGGAGGATCACTGAGACCAAACTGCATAGTGAGAACTTCTACCAAATACATTTGAAAGAGGAATTGATACAATGCAACACAAATTTATGGCTCTCTGCAAAGTCAGCTACTGAGGAATTTGTTCATGTTTGTAAAGAGTATTCATTAAAGTGGCCCATACTAACATGATACTTATTGATGAAGAAATCGCGAGGTTCCCTCTAAGATTGAGATGGTAGAGTTGATTGTGCTCAGCATGTTAGGCAATAATTTATGAGAAATCTTGGGTAGATTAATAAGACAAGAGAATTACATAAAAGTATAAGCATTGGAAAGAAAGAAATAAAGCCATCTTGTTTGCAGAGGGTGTTTATAGCAATCTCATAAATCTAGTTGGTCTTAAAGTAACACAATGATCACTAAACATAATTTGCTTTAACTTTATGCCATCAATGCACGTGCAACATTAGAAAATTTTTATCACTAATATCACTAACACCGAAAAAAAAGGAAATGAATATATATATATTACAACCAAGAAGCCTCAAATCTATTGAAGGAAAAATACATAACACTAATGAAATTAATCAGGGTAGAATTAGTTCAATTAAAATTTATGCCATGTGAAAGGACAGAAAAACCCAGTACTGCTGAGATGTCAGTTATTCCTGACTTGACATGCACATTCAGTGCAGTTGTAATAAAAGTGCAACAAATAGCATTGTTACTAACTGACACATTAATTATAAAATTAACTTGGAAGTGTGGAAATGTCCCTGAGAATCATTGCAGGATCGAGGAAGCACAAAGCCTGCATCTAAGTATGTCAGGGCTTACAAGGATCCTCTCAAATGAGGAAATATACTCTTGTTAAGACTGAGGAAATAACTGACGGAGCAGCTTCCCACGGCGGTGCACACATGCAAACACAGCACTTGGGAGGCTGAGGCAGGTGGGTTGTCATGTTAGAGGCCATCCTGGGCTACATAGAGAGAACATACCACAATTTCAAAAGGAAAAATACATAGTAAAATAAAATAGAGGGTCTGGAATTAGTCCCATTCAAATATACTCAAATGAACTGTGGTAAACAACTAAAAGTACACCATGTGCCAAGGGTGTTCTAGAAACAGTGCTGGAAGGCCTGGGTATTCACATATGAAAGAAAAAATATGGACACAGATTTTTGCAAAAATTCACCCTGACTCGACTACATACATAGATGTAATATAAAACAACAAAACTTCTACAAAGTGAGATAGGAAAATGTCATGTGAGCTAGAGTTTGACAATACAGTTTTAGACATAACATCAAATTATAATAAAGGAAAAAGATTAACTTGGACTCCTCAACAAGGATCACCTGGTTTATTAAAACCACAGCTGAGAGAATAAGAGGCAAGTCATAGAAAACCTTTGCAAATCGCAAACTTTTTAAAGTCCAGTATTCAAAATGCACCAGCAATGTAAATTTAAAATCTATACTTAAGAAAGTATGAACAATAAGAAAATCTAAACAATGTACCAAAATCCTTAACTTTACAAATATGTAAGTGTATGTACAGATAGTAGATAGCCATATAAAATTAATATCTGCATCATAAGTCATTAGGAAGCTGCAAAAATAAGAAGATCCTCTAATATGTCCTTGCAGTGATGTGATCCAAAGGACTAACACACCCATCTGTTGTTTGGAGGAATGTTGCATCTTTTAGGCACTTAAATTCTTTCTAGTTGTTTTATACAAAATTAAACATAATCTTATCAGTGATAGCAATCACTTCACTTACTCAAATGAAGTGAAAACATGTGCACAGAAAATAATCTCCATGAAAATGTTGATAGCAGATTTATTTCTAATTGTTCAAAATTAGAAACAAGCAAATGCAATTGAGTAAATAATTGAAAATAGAATATCATCCTTTATTCTATTCCTATAGAACAAAGAGAATAAAAGCATTTTGATTTTTTAAATGCCATAAATTACCTTGTGCCCTGAAAATTATAAGTATGTATTTTAAACTGCTAGAGATTTAAAAACATGAAGATTAAATTACAGTTGCTTATAAAGCATACTACTTTTTTTTCAGTAGCAGGAATCAAACTCAGGTCTTTGTGCTTCCCACTTAAGTGCCTTTGTGCAGGCACTTATGCCACTGGGCTGTATCTCAGCCCTAATAATACTATTTTTTTTAAGAAACATAAAATTTACAATTAGGTGACATAAAGTAAAGAGAGTTCAAGTTATTGTAAGTGTATTATATGATGTCTTTTTTTTTAATAGTTCATTGTTCTCTTGGAGAATAAGAAGACAACTCTATAAATGAAACATAGTGAGTATCATTTATATACAGCGTTTCCTTTCAGAGTTTCCAGTAATATTAAGACATGCCTCCAAAAAACTTCACACATGTATCATAGTTTATTTAATTCTGTGTAGTTTTGCAAGTCTGCCTAAGGAGACACACACCCTTTATCTAAAGTGAAGATCAGCTGAACATAAATTTGTTGGTAGCTAGTCTTGAAAACTTGATTCTTGGACTCTCATCTGTAGAGGGGGATTATAAACTAGACACTGAAAATGTAAAACACATGGAGTTCCATACTATATTAGCTGTAAGCATCATGATATTCTGCTAAAGAAGAGGCTTAAGAGAATAAATTTAAAGCCATAGGCTAGGATCTACACAGGGATTGGTCAAATACTTTCATTTCCGGGTGACAGTACAGAAGATTTTGCAATCTGGATAAGCCTCTTTTCATAGATTGAATCCTCTCCAAAAGGCATGTGAACAGTTGATAGCCATCAACTGCAGAAGCCAGTTTATTTTCTAAATTCCTTTGCCTTGTGTGTCTAATATCCACTTTCATTTTCCACTCTTAGTAGAAATAATGTTGATGCTGTGCCGCTGTCAATGAAAATGTGTAAATGGAAACTTATGAGGAAATTTGCTCTGACACTCCATAGTAAGCAGCTCCCATCTGTTTATACCGATGAGGAAACTGATGTGCCCTCTTTGATATTTCCTTTTCTCTGTTGTTATTACTGGCATCTAATTTTGAAAGGACAGTCTATGAAAAATGGTAGCAGTTCCTGGAGCGATGCACAGAGGAGGTTAGATTCTTGTTTTAACTCTTGCATATCCGTATCTTATCAGACTGCTTGATGGAGTTGCACAGTACCATTTCTAGCTTTGCTTTCTGGGCAATGTAGCAGGCTTCACAAATATATATCAAATATATCTATATTTGCAAAATTTTATTTTGCATATACTTTCCTACAGGTAATTTCTCTCACGACTACTGAGTTCAGAAAAATGTCATCGGTATTTTCGTCAGAATAAATATCCGCTGGGGGTAGTGGTGTTTAACTGCTATTCAGCCCTTGGGAGACTATACAGGAGGATTGCTGTGAATTTGAGGCCAGCCTGTACTACAAAGGAAGTTCAAAGCCAGCTTGGAGTGCATAATGAAACCATGTCTGAAAACAAACAAACAAATAGAATAAATACCCTTTCAACCTTGCAAGATTCATTCCCTTATTCACTACTCAAAAACCACTCATTGTACACCTCCTACCTGGCAGAAAACAGATTTATCTCAAGAGTTACAATGAGTAAGGCAGGCACAATAAAACCAGAGAAAGTTTATATTTTAGAGGAAAAAAATGATAAACAATTTGATATCATTTATGTATTGATTATATATTATATTCTGTGTATAGAAGGCAGAAATTAGTTTAGGTAAAGTTTCAGTGAAGTTTGGCTAAAGATCTCGTTGAAACTGACAAACATGAAAGTAATTTGGATCAAGGGAGTGCCTTCCAAACAGTTTGAGACAGAAGAATAATCTGTGATCCAAGAAAAAGCTTTAATTAATTTTAAGATTGAAAAGAGAACGAGTAAAGACTGTATAGGTCATGATCAAAGTGGAAATCACACAATTTCAAGCAGACTAAACACTGGGACCTGTCCCAAAGGTGATATGAATGGAGAAGTTGAAAAAATGAAGTTAAGTTCTGATTTCTAGGCACAGATCAACTAACGACAAATTGAGACAGGAAGCAGCAGTCTTTGGTATTCTGAAGTTCACTTGTACATGTCAGATTTACATAATGATTACATAATAGGGAATTTGTTTGTGAAACTGATATATCTTAGTTTCTCTTCTTTTTTCCCCATTCCCCTACTATTTCCTCAACCTTTTTTTTCGTATTTATAAAGCTTTGTTTCCATTTTATTATCTTTGTCTCATTGTTTTCTTTGTCCTTCCTTCCTTTCCCTTCCTTCCTCTCTAATTCCCCTTTATTTTAAACAATTTCTTCAGTTTCACAATATCTGTTATACACTTGGTCATTATGTACACTTTCAATTTATCACACCCGAGAGAAAATGTAGTTTTTACACATGCATGTCCTGTTCCTTTCACCCAGGACCATGTTCTCATGGTTCATCAATTTATCTATAAATACCTGTGTGTCATCCTTTTTTATCTGAGTAGTACTCCATTATTTAAAAACAAACTTTTCCTTATCAGTTTGTGGGCATTTAGGTGGTTTGCAAGATTTAGCTATTACATAATGTGTTACTATAAATGTGGGTGGCCGTATATTGCTGTAGTATGATGCTTGTAATTCTTTCATGAGTAGCTGGGTAAAACTGTCAGAAGGCTTTCTCCACATTGATTTCCAGAGTGATTCCACCAGTACAAACTTCCATTAACAATTAAGAAGTCCTATCTCTGTTCAAGTTTCACAGTGCCTTTAAGTTCTTTTTTCCCCACAATGCCTCCAGTATTCGATTTGATTGATTTAAAAAAAAAAAAAAAAAAAAAAAAAAACAATTTTCTTGATGAGGTGGAATACCAATGTTGTTTGAATTAGCATCACTTGGATGATCACTGATATTAAACATTTTTTCCTTTCAACTTATTTGCTATTTGTAGTTCTTTATCGGAAATGTGTGTTCATCTCAGATACCTATTTTTAGTTTGAATCTGATTTTTTCTCCATCTTTACATGTTCTAAAATTTTCCCTTTGTCTGAGGAACAAATGACTAATTTGTTTTGCATTTTGTATGTTTTCTATTCACTCTATTGGTTCTTTATTTTTTCTTGTAAAAGCTATTTAATAAGATGAGATCTCATTTGTTGATTCTTCGTAGTATTTTCTGTAGAATCAGCATTCTGTTCATGAAGCTTGAACAAAAATTTGCTAACATGTATGTCTTCAACAGTTTTGTCTATTTTTGGCCACATATTTATTGTTTCTGTTTTTATATTTAGAACTTTCATGCATTTATATTGTAGATTGGTGCCTAGTGAGAGACATAGGCATAGCTTTAGTCCTCAGCACATGAAAAAACAGTTTTCCTAGCACTGTTTATTTAAAAGCCTATCTTTCTTCCAGTGAACATGTTTGGGCTCTTTGTTAAAGATAACATGTCTGACTGTGTTTGGCATTGCTTCTAAGTCTTCTAATCTGTTCCATTGATCCACAGGTTTATTTGTCAATGCCATGCTGTTTTTATCAGATTAGCTCTGCAGCATAACTTCAAGTTAAGTATTATGATGCCCTTGACTTGCCTTTTTTACCCAAAATTGGTTTTCCTATTCTAAGTATCTTCTAGTTCCAAATAATTTTTAGTAATGATTTCTCTAGTGCTCCAGTTCTAGTTCTGTTGGTTTGCATTAAGTCTATATAAATTTTGAGAATGTGACTGTTTTAATTATTGGTTCTTCTGCCCAAGATCAAGGGTTATCTTTCCAATTTTTGATATTCTCTTTGATTTCCTTTTCCAGAACATTATAGTGTTCAATGTAGAGAACTTTTTACTTTCTTTGTTATATTGTTTGTTAAGTATTTCATTTTTCTTACTCTATTGTGAAAAATATTCTGCCCTTAATTACACAATAGATCCCTTGGAAACTCAGATCATCAGACTTATTTTGAGAAACTTTTTTCTTTACTAAGATGGAAAACAGTAGAAATGGACAGATATTTAAATATAAATTACCAAAGTGGATCTGGAAGAAATAAAAATGGTAAGGAACTGGTATCAATGAAATTGAAAATATAATCAAAATTTGTTTATGAAAAAGAGCCCAGATCCTCATAATTCACCCATAATTCTATAAGAAACTCAGGGATCTAGTGCAACTACTTCTCAAACTTTTTAATGAAATTGAAAGGCAAGCAGTATTCCCAAACTCCTTCCTGAAAGCAATCATTACTCTGACACCAGAACCAGAGAAAGCACAATCCAAAAAGAGAAACTTCAGGTCAATCTCCCTAATAAACATAGATGCAAAACTCCTCAATAAGATAATGGCAAAATGAATGTAGTAAACATCCAAAAGATTGTACACTGTGGCCAAGAAGAATTCATCTAAGGGATGCAGGGATGGATCAACCTTCACAAATAAATAAATATATTTATCACCACATGAACATTACCATTACCATTTCAACAGATTCAGAAAAAGCATTTGACAAAAGCCAACACTCATTCATGATAAAAAAAAAAAAGTCCTACAGAAAATTGGAACTGTCTTTATCTCAGTTGATAATTGGTATTATGAACCAACAGCCAATATTGTACTAAATGACCAAAAATAGAAAAGCTTTGACTCCAAAATTGGGAATAAGACATGAATGTCCTCTATGAACACCCCTATTCAGTATAGTTTTAGAAACACTAGCTCTCCAAAGCTAGAAGCAACACACTTACATATAAATTCAACATAAATTGATTTTTGTTACTAAGTTGTAAATACTATTATGTTTTCCATTGGAGTATTCTAAGTATGAAAAATATGAACTTCAATAAGGGCAGAACAGAGAATGTACAGAGAATCCAACAAGATCTATTATGGAAATTTGTTTGGTTATATTTCCTGGTGAATCAGATGTAGAAATGAGAAAGAAAACATGAATGATAACATTTTGATTTCCACTTTGTTTGGATTTGGCTGTGCCGCTACTGAGATAGGATGAGCCAAAAGGAAGAGACGGGAAGAAGTCATTTGAAAGCCTGATGTACTTTTTCATGGCTCAGGATCTTAAATCAAAGTGCAGCTGTAAATTTTATCTTTCACTCAAGTGTAAAGTTGCAAAGCATACATTAAAGTGATGCTTTATCTTAAGAGCTAATTAACTCACCTGGAAAGAAAGTGGAATGAAAATGAGCACGTGAAGATACTGGGCAACTTGATTCTAAGAATCAGAAAGCAGAGCAAATTGTGTCTTCTTGACTCATTCAAGTATCTATGAAGAAGAATATTTCATGCTACATAATTAGGTTAAGCACCCTTTCATTAAGCTGTTGAATTTCTATATGTAACATCCTAAATTTAAGCTCATATTTCTTTAAGGAACAAAATGTACTTTTATTTTAAGGAAATCTTAAGAGTCATCTAGATTTTTCTTTTTCACCATTTGTATTTTTCACTGAAAAATTGCCCATTTAGCTTCCTTTGGTTAGTGGAGGCAAAAACTGAAATTTTAAAGGCTGGGACAGAAGGAAATAAAGGGTACTTTTCCTTTAGTAGTATATGTACAAATCTAATTTTGTTTTGCAATTCTTATTCACCTCTACAAAGAGCATGCTTCTGAGAAATAGCATATACAAACCTCTTGATAACCCAACTCATTGAAGTAAGAATAGTCCATCCAGGTGAGTTTTAGGAGCCAACCTTGTTAGGACATTCATGTATTATGACAGATTTAGACTGAATAGGGAAGTTGTGTCTGGTTAAAAGAAAAAAAAAATCAGAGTGTTTTTAGAGGTAAAAGGAACTCTGCAGTTCATCTAGTTTCAATTTCAGAAAACAAAACATGGAAGCTCACAGAGGTGAAGTCAAATTCTCAAGGTCAGCTTGGTAATTAGTGTAGAACTTGAACTGAAGTTTCCAGATTAGGGCCACTAGAGCATAAAACCTTTATTGACCCAGCATGCGTTTGTATTGGGCAGACTGGCCATTGCATCAATGAGTTCCTACTGAGTAGGTTTGACTTCTGGCAAGATAGCTGCTTAATTGGAGTTTTAAACATGGCTATAAAGTAAAATATATCTTAGAGTCTACAGGAGGTCTCTTCAGAGTTTAAGTATGAGGGATCAAGTTGGAAGAGAAAGGGCACCTGCAAAGGCAACTTACTGCGTTCTGCTACACTCATTGTCATTCCCATCAGATTTTGAGTCAGTGCTTTTTTGACAGCATAACTTTCAGATTAAGCATATCAAGGTTTAGAAAAGGACATCAATCCTTTTCATCTCACATATTGTCATAGGATTTAAAAAATTACACATGCTATTTACAGCTTTGCATAAAGTGAGTGTATAAGTTCAGATTCAAAAGGACTACTATTTTCTTACCCTAACTGATGGCAATTTTTAAAGCACCCTTGCTGCATCCATAGAAAGGAAAATTGGCACTGGCAGAGAAAATCTTGCTCTGTCTTGCTTTGGCTAATTGGCTCCTGCAGAATTGTCCTGAATCCTCCTAGTCTTTATCCGCCAATTGTCAGCTGAATGTTGGTTAGGTTTTGCTGATCCCAAGTGGTGACCACGCAGGAGCTCCACCTGAGGGCTGTAATCTATACCAAGATTTAATAACTCTGCAACTATTCTTTAGACACCTCTTCCCAGTCTCATATTCTGGGGCATTTTCATGATCTTTTGTGGACATTTTTAGTGTTCCAGTTCTCTAACTTCATCTTCTCAGATTTGTCTGTGGCTTCTCACCACCACTTCCAGGGATTTCTAAAAATTAGAGCTTGGCATGCAACCAAGAAAACAAGTACCTTAGTTTTCTCCCTAACATTTCTGTACCAGCTGAGATTTTAACTAAGCCTGAGACAGGGCATAATTTGGCACCTCATTTATTCCTCTAAATTTTTTTTTTAAAATCTCAAGTGACACTAAGGAAAAAGGTTTTGAAAACCCAAAGTAATTTCTTTGTTTTTCTATAAAAACACCAATTTGAGAAGCAACAGCAGAGGCCTAAAATTATAGTCATAGCTCTCATCTAAAAATATAGTCATGGCATATTTTTCCATATATGCTTATGTTTTTCATTTACTATAAATATTGAATTGAATATTTCCATTTAAAGTATAGGTTTATTAAATTACTAGAAAGCAATTTTAACATGGAAGTGTTATTTCGGTAGCCCTGGTATTCACTAATCATTTTTAATTGTCTTTAAGAAATATTTCATGCAATTTTCAAACATAGTATTGAGATTTCTTTTTCACCCCACACCAAATTTTTCCTCTTGTTAAAGTTATGTCACTAGTATATTTGGCAGCAATAGGTACTCAAATTTCATACGTATATATTAATTAAATCTCATAATGTATTTATTCTTTCTTACTTTCCTTTTTCGTTTTCCTAGGAGTCCATATCACTTGTTAGTCATTATGCCTTCTTATGTTTTAGCTGTAATAATTTTTGGCTTCTGCTGTTTTGACGATCTGGAAAATCATGAGGAAAAGTTGTGAAGTCTTTTTTATGATTGCCAACAATTGAAATTAGTCTGATGCTTTTCTCATAATTAGAGGGAGGTTAGAGTTCTTTGATATCCTACTTTGTATGTCCTAGTTTGGATATGTCTATTAGAGCTTCCAGTTGGAAATATTTTCTCAAACTTTTCTTTTATGTACAGTTTTGAATAGCTGGGAATTCTATGAACTATATCTCAGTTGTGATTTCTCTAATATGTTCCTTATGATTAAATTGAGGTAATATATCTTTTGTGGAGGAGTACACATAAAATATCCTTACCCTACCATCACTTTAATGACGCATAACATAAATACAGTATGAGTTATCACTGTTGAAACTAATCTGAATCTTCTGCCCAGAGGCAGTGTTGTCAGAACTGTAAACAAAAGGACTACTTTCTATCCTGTCCCCTTAGTGTGAAAAACAATGAGGCATCCAAATTTAAAGAATGGGAGGGCTGACCAAACAGCTCAGCGGATTAAAGGGTCTGCAGGCAGGCACAGGGGCTGGGGGATAGATCCTTTGGCCTGCCATGCTGGCCCCTCCCCCGGGGCACGGTGAGATGGCAATTGAGACTGGGAGTGGTGGTGCACGCCTTTATTCCCACCTCTTGAGAGGCTATAAGCAGGCAAATCACTACGAGTCTGATCTAGCAGTGATTACCCTGTAGACCCTTCCCTAAAATAAAAAAAAAATAATAATAAATAATAAAAAATTAGATTAAATTACAGAAGGGGATATTTTCTTCCATATCTTTGAGGGACGAAATGTGAATTATTTTAAAAAGTTCTGAATGGACTTGTCTATTTCCTCTTATCTATGTATACATTTCTTTATTGAAATAAGTATGGGTGGATAGGCATTTATTTTATGTTAGGTTATCATGCAGTATATTGTGATGCAGTTTGCCTTTCACATAGGCTTTTGATATTCAGCACTATATCCTTTTTGCATAGTCTGCTTAATGTGAGGTGTTTTTTTTTTTTTTTCAAAAAAGACTTTCTTATCTTCAAAATATGGAATTTCTTTTTCTTTCTTTATTTTATTTTATTTTATTTTTGATTTGGGGGGGACAGAATCTCAAGTTCTGGGATTACAGGCTTGCACTACCTTGCCCAGTCTCAGTCACCATCAGAGCTCGCTCTGGGGGCAGGGCCAGCATGACAGGTCTGAGATAGAACCCCAAGCCCTGCATCTGCCTAAGCAGGTGCTTTAATCCACTGAGCTTTTTGTCCCGGCCTTAGAATTTCTATATGTTACATCAGCAACTAATATATTTCTCCTTTAATTTCTTTATTTTTATTTTTATTTTTAAATATTTATTTATTGACATCAGTTATTTTTATTTTA
>NW_004524594.1:10121811-10133399 GCF_000260255.1 Octodon degus
AAAGTTTAAAAGTTTTTTTTAAAGAGTAGAAATGCTCATTAAACCTATTTTAACCACTATATGATAATACTATTGACAGGTACAGTAAATAAATTCTTAGTGCACATAAATAAATTATTTTTAATTTAAGCATAAACTCATGAAACTACCTCTTAATGAGGCTTTAGGAATATATCTCACATGTTACAATTTCTTCAAATTTATATTGATATTATTGTTTTTACGGTAAGAATACTTATCAAGTTTTATATTTGAATTTTAATGGATGTTCAGTTATTTTTATTCTTTTTAAGAAGAGAATAAATGATATTAAAAAGAAAGCATTAGGACTAATGCGGAATTTCTGCAACCAATATCATGGGCATCCAACCATCATTCGCGTATTGCACATTGTTGTCTTCAAATAGTTGTTTGAGTTACCAGACACAGACATGCAAAATTGACCAAACACAATTAAAAAGCAAAAAAGGTTTTAAATATTGACTGCTTATTTCAGTAGACCAGTAATGATCAGCAGTATAATTTTCCGTGCTATACTGTGTATATACAAATATATTTTATTCTCTTCTTTCTTTTCTCCTTTCTTTCATCCAAGTTGTTCTTCCCTTTGAAAATTTATTTTCCTTTCATAGTACATAGTGTTCCTTTTTTAATTATATTTGCTCTCTCAGGTTCTTACACTATGAATACAATATGATGTTCACACATGCATGTCTGACTTATTTCACTTAAGAGCATGGTCTCTAATTGCATCCAATTGCCTATAAAAGCTTCGAGTTTATCTTTCTTTACAACTAATACTCCACTGTATAAAAATTTCACATCTTCTTTTCTATGCATTCCTCAGTTGATGAGCATTTGGCTTGTTTCCAAGATTTACCTATGACAAATTGTGCTGCTCTAAACATGGGTGCACATATATTACCGTGGTATGATGTTTTCAGTTCTTCTTCAAGAATATCCGGAAGGGGAATAGTTGGCTTGAATGGGACTTCTAGTCCTAGTTCTTAAGAAATTTCTACACTGATTTCCATGGTATTTGTATCAGATTTTAATGTGTTTAAGAAAAGAAAGAACCTACTATGTTCATTCTCTTATATGTGAAAATTGTGTTTTCCCAGCTGTATTTATTGAAAACATTCTCTTTCCTCATTGTGTTTAGTTAAATCTCTTTTCATGAATTACTTGCTCATATAGACATTTCTTCATATTTCAGTATTCTCATCTGTTCAATTAGTGTGTCTATAATTATTTTGATTTCTTCAACTTTGGAATATAATTTAAAACAAGGAAGAATGATACCTTCACAATTGCTTTGGCTATGTAGAGACTTTTTTGATGTCATATGAATTTCAAGATTTTTCATTTCCATGAAGAGTAACTTTGAAATGTTGATGGGATTAAGATGAAACTGTAGCTCACTCTAGATATCATAAAAATTTTTACTATATTAATATGTACAATTTAAGACTGTGAGATTCTTTTTTATTCATTTTTATTTCATGCCTCAATGGTTTTTATATTTTTCATGTATAATTTCTTCCACTAGCTAAATACACCTGCAATTGCTTTATTCTAATACAAGTATCATTGGAGTTGTAGTGAAATTTCTTCTTGTATCTTGACATTATACATAGAAATAAAACTAATTTTTATTTTCATTTTTTTGTCCTGTAGCTTTTCAAAATTGCTTACTACTTTCAAGATCTGAATAGAATTTTGGAGATTTTTCAATGCAAATGAGCTTATGATTTGTTAGCAAAAAACATTTTACTAATTTTATGATCTTGATCTGTTCAGTTATTTTTCCTAGGTGCTTTCTCTGGGATTTCTAGTCCTGAATTCTTGTTTTATTCTTGACCTTAGAGGAAGAGTGTTTAGCTCCCCATTACCAAGGAATATGTGAAAAATAAGCTTTCCGTAGTGTTACAATAATTAGATTAATTTCTCCTGCTCTGAATCTGTGTAGAGATTTTGATCACAAAATTTTGTTCAGTTCATGTAAATGTATTGAAATGTTCATACAGTTTTATCATCTGTGATCTCTCACATGTATTAACTTGTGCATATTGTTGCTTCCCTGTACACAGGAATGAATCATGCTTCATCAACTTATCAAACTTTAATGTGCTACTGAATTGTGTGTATTAGCATTGCTGAAATTTTTCACTTCTACACTCATCAGGAATATTTGTCTTTGTGCTCTTTTTGCTCTTGTCTTCAATTTAAAGATGGCCGGATTCAAAGATGTGGATGTTTATACCCAGTGCTGGGTCATCTGAATATTATTTGACATTATTTATTTAAATACTCTACAGCCCTTTTTTTCTCTGCTCTTAAAACTGCTTTAATATATGCATTGTTCTACTTCATCATTGTCCATAAACACTGAGAGATTTCTTCATTCTTTTGTACTTTTAAATTGCACTTGTTGGTCTAAATTAATGGCTAACCCAGTAGCTATTTTGCTGTAAATTTATAAATTTATTTTTTATTCAGAGTGATTAAGATTGCTCTGAGCTCCTTCTCAACTATTTAGCTCAAACATTACATTCTTCTACTCTCAAATTTCTGTTTGGTACTTATTCATGATTTCCCTTTTCTGTTTAATGTATAATACTGCCCTCTTTTGTCTACCCGTTTTTTGCTAATTCTGATTGTTGTAGTTCAGTTAGCTTCATTACATTATTTTGAATTCTTTGTCAGGCGGCTGGCAGGTGCATCAGGAACTATAGCTTTGCTTTCTGCAAATAATCACTACCGGTACTGGTGTCTTGGGGGGAGGTCTGTTGACTGCTAGCTTCTATTCTCCAATCTGATATCATGCTCTTTTAGTTTTTCATCATGAAAATCATCATACAAATCTTATCTTACCCACTGTAAATATTCAGACAATCAATACGTTTTGGAACGTAGTATGTGTTGACCTCTTTTATTTTAAAATAGAAGTAGTTTAGGCAATCATTAAAATAACACAAATTCTTGTTGATATTCTTAAAAATTATGTGATTAGTTATTCTAAAAATAATCTTACCTGCTCAGAGACGCCTGCAATTGTACATTAGATTTTATTTTTATCCTGGATATTACGCAATGACAATTTTGAGAGTGGGTATTCGTTTGTATATCCAGGAGCACTGTAGGATTCCTTTCACTTACCTTCTTATTTGTGCTCTTAGTTTTTGGAGTTCTTCATTTTTAGACACGTGTACATGATGTGCTTTCTTAAAAAAATTTTTTTAAAAAAAGTATGGCTGGTCAAATAGCACAGCAGGTTAAAGTGTCTGCAAGCAGGCACAGTGGCTGGGGCTTCAATCCCCAACCCCTGGGGCACGCTGAGGCAGCAACTGAGACTGGGCGTGGTGGCGCATGCCTGTAATCCCAGTTCTTATGAGTTCGATCTAGTAGTGTGACCCTGAACACCCTGTAGACTTTTCCCTAAAATACAAAAACAAAACAAAACAAAACAAAAATCAACAAAATAGTATGATATCTAATACATTGGTACTTCCTCCTTCCTCTTGGTATGGATACAATATGTTTTTGTTTTTGTCTCTGTTTGGGTACGGGGGATTGCACAGGGACCATTCCCTTCCCCGTCACATGCTCTCATAACCTGCTTCATTCCGAGTTAGCCTACATCCTCAGTGTCGTGTTATGCTTAGATTTCCATGACAATATTGCTGAACTTCAGTGAACTTAGAGGAAAAACTTGGATTCAGAACCTGTCCTTTCTGTTATCAACTTAGCGATGCCAATGTCAAGGAAAAAAAAAAAAAAAAGCAGAGCAGCACGTTTGTGTTGGGAAAGTCAGCAGATGTGACTCCAAGATAAATGGCGAGCAGATGTGACGAGTTACACAGTTTGCTTTTTTGTAGACAAATGAGGCTATAGCCATCATAATCGGGAAGTGCTTCAGCTGCAAAATTCTCTCTGTCTCTTAAGTGCCAAGCTTATGTTTCTTACTCTTTCAGAGGTTCTAAGGGAAATGTAGAGAAAGTTCTCAACTGCTCTCTAAACTACTATGTTAGAATGAGGAGAGCTAATTTAAACAAAATCACTGAGGGTGATTTAAAGAGCAAGTTCTTCATTTTACACATTATGGTTTCTGAGCTTCTGTTGTAAAAGAAAAGTAAAATTAAAAAAAATGATATTGGGCAGAACTGGAATGGAAAACAGTAATGCAACAGTTGTGTAGATAGAGTTGATAGATAAAATATGGTGAAAAGAAAAAGAAAAACCTTCTGAAGGTGGTATTTACTTTCTTGGAAAAGTCCAACATGCTGAGCTATTGGACTTCTGACCCTTTCTGCAAATCACCACAGGAAGCTGCTGCTCCACGCTCACCTTCGGTGCCTGGTTGCATCCTTTTAAGGCCAAGAAAAGGATAGAAGCATCCCATTTTGCCTCATGGAATATCTCAACTGAAATGGAGAATCAAAAAGCAAAATGCTATAAATTCTATAATTCAAGTCTAAAATTAACTCTCATGTTAACCGTGGTGTGTGTGTGTGTGTGTGTGTGTGTGTGTGTGTGTGTGTGTGTGAGAAATGTACCAGGAAGGTATAACAGCACTGAAATATTTCTTGTCCATTCATCTTTTTGAAAGCATATGATACGTAAGCCTGAATATAAATCAGATAGTTTATATACTAACCACATACACATGTGATTGCATGTGTCCTTTTTGAGCATGTGCAGTGTTCTCAATGTATTGAGTAAGAATCCTACCATTTGATTAACATGATTGTCTCTGCATTCCATGCTGTTATTAGATGTTCTATATGTCTTGGTTTCCATTCAATCCATTAGCCTTGTGGGACTTCGTTCTCCAATATATAGTGTAAAGCTTATAAAACTTAGTTTTCAAGGATTCAAAATCAAGGACATTGTGTCATATTTTATAGAAAATATCTAGTTCACAGGAGGAGTCATTATAGTAGTACACATATCAGGTCAACATTCTGATTTTAAGTCATAATTGCAGAAAGCCCTTGAACCACATCTGTGGGATAAAATAGTATATAATAGTGAAGGATTAAAAAAGAAAATAATTGAGAAATTATTTTGAATGGTGTTTCATACATTGTAAAGAGTAATGACTAGCTTTTTTGAATTATTGATAAATTTTCTTTCATTCTTATTCTCTTTCTTTAATTCAGTTTTCTTTTGGTTAATCTCTTGCATAATACATAACACACAAAATAATCTGAAAGAAAAAAAATCTACAAAGAGGCCTGGGCAATGGCTCAGTAGAATAAGTGCTTGCCTGGCAAGCACACAGACCTGAGTTCAATCCCTGGTTCTGAAAAAAAAAATCTCAAAATATCACTATAGGCAGATCTTTTTCATATCTTCTCTAAATAATCAAAATATTAATGAAGGCTGCCCATAGAGCTCTGTGTCTACATAATTTGTTACAGTGTTGAGCCTCCACATTCTATAGCTCTTTCTTGTGCTCAAGATCCCCTAGAAGACAGATACATCCATTCCCCCTTGTTCTGGTTCCTATAATTTACACCTTGTTTATTGAAAACAAGTGCTCATATGTACATTAATTCTCTCTGAATAATTACAAAAATTAGAATCATACTAAATATTTTATAAAGTATGAATTTAAAAACATGTGAATCTAATCAAAATGAAAAAAATTTAACAGTCTGAATATTGGGTTGGGGAGATAGGCTGAAGGTCTAAGCATCTGCCTGGCAAGTGAAAGGACCTGAGTTCAATCCCCTGTACTGCATGCTGGGCCTGCCCTGAAAACTGGCATGGTGGCACACGCCTGTAATCCCAGTACTGGAGACACTGAGGCAAGAGGATAGTTATGAGTCTCAACTTCTTAGTGAGACCCTGTCCCAAATAAATAATTTTAAATTTAGAAAATACATTTGAATTTTAAGAATCTAGAATTTTAAGGAATTTTCCTATTGATTTTATTTATTTATTTATTATGTCAAGTTTAGCCCAACCTGGAGGTGGGGCTGTGTAGCACGTGGTATCAGGCATCAAACCGCGGTCCCTGAGGTTACCTAAACTTGCCTAAGCAGGCACTTTAGATTGCTGAGCTGTCTCGCCAGGCCCTGATACCATTCAATCATGGATATTTTTATGTTAGTTTTGAACTTTATATATTACTAGTATTTAAGGAATGAATACATTACCTTTCATATTACACCTCCAAAAACCAACCATTTGCTGTTAGTGGTGCTGGAGGGTGGTAATTGACTGGGATTTTGAAATAATAATTACCTCGTTGTTTCATTTCACGTCTTCATTGCTACGGCTAAAATACTTAACAGCTCTGCTTTAACTTGCTCATCACAGATCTCTCTGTTGTTTATGTTTTTCACTGGATTTTTTTTTTTTTTTGTCCTGAGCAGTTTTGTTCAGATTGGATTAGCTTTATTTTTAGAAATGTATGTAGGAGTGCTGTAATATCTGAATATTATGTTTTCAAAAGTTGTAAGCAACTTTGGCATGCATATTCATATCTTTAAAATTTAAATGTTTTCAAAATGTAGGGGATTGGTTTGCTATACAATTTCTAGGTCTTATAACATACTGGAAACTCGTAGGTCTTAGGCCAGCCAGTTAGCTCAGCGGATTAAAACACCTGTTTAGGCAGACACAGGTGCGGGGAGTTCGATCCCTGACTGGAGCCTGCTGTGCCAGCCCCACCCCTGGGGCATGCTGAGATGGCGACTGAGACTGGGCCTGGTATCGTCTGCCTGTAATCCCAGGAGGCTGTAAACAGCAGGATCACTATGAGCCTGATCTACGCAGTGAGACCCTGTAGACTCTGTCCTAAATTCAAAAAACAAACAAACAAACAAAAAAAGAGCCTCATAGGTCTTGACTAAATAAGTGTATGGATGGATATGATGAAACAAGTCAAAAATTGGAACATCATAATTTCTCTCTCAGGTCTAAAAAAATGTACAATAGATATTGTGAAATATGAGTACATTATTCAAGAAGAAAAAGAAGTAAGATGGAAATTGGGAAGAAAAGGAAGAAAAAGGGAAAAATGCAAGTCAGTTATACTGTTAGTGTCTCAAATTTTATGCTAATATAAATTGGAGAAATGCTTATGCCCATGTCTTGTATTCTGAGCAACTACTTTAAAGATAACAACATACAAAGTACTAACTACTGTTATAACCCTTTTATTTGGTTATGAAATTTTGCTGCTCATGTCAACAACTTCTGACATTACTCTTTTCCACAAGGCAAAAAAATCAACAATAGAAGTGTTTACCAATACATTTTGTACTGATGTCAAATAGAATAAAAAGAAGGCTCCATTCAGATGCTAAGTAACAACTCCACATTTTTAAGTATTAATGGTTCATATGTAAGAAAAAGGCATTTTAAACAAATGTTACATTAGAAATGGCTGCTGCTTAGAGCCAAATATTGTTGACAAAGTCATTATGAAACATGCAGAGATACCAAAAGTATTAGTCACAAATAAATATGAAGAAAATTTTAGACATGTCATCTAGGGGAAGAAGTCGTACATCTAACAACATGATGGACTTTTTTGATTTCATAACAGCTAATGCACATAACAAGAGTTACGCTTCGGATGACATTTTTCTATGCACTTACAAGAACCTACAATGACAGCTTGCAGAAAGTTGTCACGTTTTCTAAAAGGAAAACCACTTAGAGATACCTCTAAAATATTCACAACAAATTCATAGACAGAGAGAAAGAATCATTGGTGTTTCTGTGTTAAAACCGTGCTTATATTTTGTGGCATGCTTTTATGCGTTAAGTATATATTTACAGACACTAGTTCTTACAAATACGCAGGTAGAATAGTGATCCACATTTCATTCCTGAAATTACTGAGGCCAAAAGAGTTTTATGTTCTTACCGGATAAAACATATCAAATGAGCATGGGAAGTAGATTTATACTCAAGTCTTCTAAACTATGTGTCATCTGTTAATACTCAGGCAAAATTTATCTTCCCATTTCTGAATAATCAATGCTACTGCCATGCATTTATGAATCACTGCATTTTTACAAGCCAAGCACATTCTCAAGTCATATTACAGATGTTCATAATACACCTTAAGGATACTAAGTTTCCTCTAAAACAATGAAAGTATCAGTTAACACTAGATAAAATAGTGACACTTAATCACAGGCATTTCAAAATGTGTAAATTCTCCAGTATGATACACACATGGAAATGACATATATTGCTATAATTGCTTGCACAGAACGTATTTATATTTATCTTCATTTAATTTTACAATCTATTATCTAGATACTTGAAAACAATTGGGAGATATTTCTGAATTGTTATCTTGGTCCTCATCCATCAGTGTCTACCTGGAGAGACTTACTCACCTATAGAACATGGAAATCTACATTCTTCAGGGCACACTAACTGCAGGAGAATGCGGAAAGAGAAATCTTTGAAAACCAAGAGTCATTCACTCAAAAGAGACTTACAAATATTTTAGCAAAGTAGTTCTGTGTCTGCATGTAGAGATATATTTCACTTCAAGTGCAGCAGAGGATTATGCTTAATTGCACATTGGAATGAAAGCCTGGAAGCCCTTTTTTGGAAGTTTCATTGAATTCTTTGCAAAGGGAAAGCAGACTTCAATTTAGAAAATTAAGACAATATAGCATTGTATGATTATCAAGAAATATTGAGCTATCAATATATTAAGACCTAGTAGAGTGAATATATCCACACATATAATCTTCCATTCATACAGAAGAACTGAAAACAAAAACTGTTTGTTTTGTGTGCCTCATAGTGTTAAATCCAGGTGGAGCCTGAGTGTTCTGAGCATCTCTTTGTTGTTCTCATTTTGTTTCTTGTACCCTATTTCTTTAAGACAATCAGTAAAGGCTGAAAGCAAAGATTCCATTTCACTGGAGTCAGCAGCAGGTGGAATGATTCCAATAGAGTGAGGAAAGAGACATCCATGTCAACAACTTCATCAAGGTTTATTTTTCTTTCCTTCCACAGCCGTGCTGCTGAAATATGGTCTGTCTGCTTTGCTGTATCAGGGGAGAAAGTAACAGCAGAATATGATTCAAAGCAAACAGTTACACAGGCTCACTGATAGAAAGCAAAGGAAAAAATTGTCTTGAGGGTTTTTTACTATTCTGAATAGCAATACTAGTTTGCACTTGTCAATAAAAGCTATTTGCTAAATACACTGCTGGATGTTTCTTGACATTTTTTCACTGGTATAAATACAAATGATTTAGATATTCACGAGCTTTTAAAAATCAATCAGTAAATATGGTTTCTGATGCACTATGATAGTAAATTAAGTAGCATCAAAATTCTCTTTGTTCATTATTGTTGTGCTAAAACACATACATATAATGTACAAATTACCATCACAATTATGTTTAAGCATATGTTTCAGTAATGTGTGTTTTTTTCTTTACTAATGTTGTTGTAAAATCTCCAGAATACCCTCCCCTCAAAAAAATTAAAACCTTCACCCATCAAAACCAACTGTAGTCATTTCTATCTCCCATTGTCAGAGCCCAGACACCATCATTCTATTTTCTTGTTGGACTATGTTGAGTACTTGCTTTAATGATAAAACACTGTGCCTATCTTTTCTACTGGCTACTTTCACTTAGCATTGGACATACACTTCGCAGTTCAACCTCATGAAGCATGATGATGTATGAGTGAATTTAGAAAACATCAAATCTCCTAAAACATAGACTTGATGGCATGGATTAAATATCACTCATAGAGCTGACCAAATAGCTTAGCAGATTATAGTAACTGCAAGCAGACCCAGTGGTCAGGAGTTCAATCCCTGGGCCTGCTGTGCTGGCCATCCCCCTGTGGCATGCTGAGATTGCAACTGAGACTGGGCTTGGTGGTGCACACCTGTAAAC
Source organism: Octodon degus (assembly GCF_000260255.1). Lineage (NCBI taxonomy): Eukaryota > Metazoa > Chordata > Mammalia > Rodentia > Octodontidae > Octodon > Octodon degus. The sequence continues at coordinate 10,131,711 of NW_004524594.1, forward strand.
CCAGCTCTTGGGAGGCTGTAAACAGGCAGGTCGCCATGAGTCCAATCTAGCAGTGAGACCCTGAACATCCTCTAGACCCTTCCCTAAAATACAAAATAAATACATAAATAAATAATGAATATCAATTACCTGTGAATATTACTTAACACTGAAAAGAATGGATCATTATTTCTGAAATATTCTTTTTTTTTTTCCTTTCAGAACCAGGGATTGAACTCAGACCCTTGCGCTTGCCTGGGAAGCACTTATTCTACTGAGCCGTCTCCCGGCCCCTTGAAATATTTTTTACATTAGAAGAAATCCATTCAAAATAGCAATAATAGAATGGGACTCTAACACTTAATAGGAGAAGAAGCAGACCAGATCACAAAAAGAAAAATGCAAAATAATTTTAAATTTTGTTTTGTTTAATGTCTTCATTTGGGCTTTTGTTTACTTAATCAAATTATAGAAACTTGTAAACCTTATAAAATTGAGCTTTTAATAGTGGTCATTAAAGAAAATGCTCATATTTAATGTAGTCATTCTCCAGTGTAAAGATACACTAATGACAATGAAAGTGTATTCCAAAAACAATTCAGAAAAGAAAAAGTATCTTATATACCAATCACAAAGCTCAATATAAAAGGATATAATTGATATTTTCAAGTAAATATCTCTAATATGTCTAGAAAGCCCTTCCTTAGGATAATCCTTGCTTCTTAACCATGGATTACCACTGTAGGGTGTATGTAACACTATTATACATTGAGATACTACAAAATACATGAAAACTAGTTGTAAGTTTGTTGTACTTTATTAACTTATGCTCACATTCCAGGATTTCAAAAAAAATTCCTAAAATTGTGATTTTGATTATTTTTTTAGTCCATTTGTGCCCTAAAGATTGTGAACACAGAAAAGACTTCCTTGGGCTTGCCAGATAGCTCAGAGGTTTAAAGTGGCTGCTTAGGTAGACCCAGGGGTCAGAGGTTCGACCGACCTCGCCCCCAGGGCACTCTGATATGGTGATTGCGACTGGGCCTGGTGGCATGCTCCTGTAATCCCAGGGCTTGGGAGGCAGGCAAAAAGTGGATCACTATGAGTGAGATCTGTGTAGTGAGACCCTGCAGTTCCTGTACTAAAATAAAAAAAGAAAAGAAAAAGACTTCCAAGTGTCTGTAAATTTTTAGCATTAACCACTTTTATTATTTGGATCTTTCAAGAACATGAAGTTCCACCAGTGAAAATTCCTCCAGTGCAGTGCCTCTATTGTGATAAGCTTAAGATACAAAGTAATTATAGACAACTTATCCCTTGTAATCTGCAATGGTTAATATGAATAGATTCATTTTTTAAAATGAGTTTTAAAAATATTTACAAATAATTACAAGGCATATTTTTAAGACTTTAATTATTTTTAATTATTGGATTTATGCATTTTAAGAATTACTTTATTCACAAACACATAAAATATACTCACATTCTTTTGTATCTATTCCAGTTATATGTGAAAATCTATTTTCATGCATATATCATTATAGTTATATTTAAATATACATCCACTATATGACAGAAAAAATAGTTTTGTGTGCTAATGAATGGAATATTTTAATTTTGTAGATAATCTATAAAATATTCTAAATTATAGAAGTAATAAATATCCAGCTAAGCAACATTTATAATGACAGGTATGTTTTATTCACTTTA
>NW_004524594.1:10133635-10136687 GCF_000260255.1 Octodon degus
TTTTTTTTCAGAATCAGGGATTGAACTCAGGCCTTTGTGCTTACCAGGGAAGTGCTTATTCCACTGAGCTATCTCCCCGGCCCCTTGAACAATATCTTGAAAGGATTTTGTACATTGTTATTTTGGATTTTACTTTTATGCTATAGTCATATTCCTCTGACCGTTCTGAATTTTCTCTAACCATTGGTTTGATTGCTTACTTTTGTCACCTCTCTGCCTCAGCTGCACTGATGTTTCTTGGACATTTCATTACAACTTCTCCTCCACACCATCCCAAACACAAGACTATTGAGTCATTGTGAAAATTTACCCTAGAATCATTTTGTGTAGCTATTTAGTAGGCAGGTAGGATGATATAAAATCAGTGGTATAAAGACTACGACAAGGGTATGCCTATCCCACTGTGTCACTCAAAAATCAATCCATTCCTTGTTATCATGACATCACAAAATGAAAAGGGCACTTTCAAAGATAGTCTTGTTGTTCTCCATTTCTCATCATGAGATTTCTAATTGATCTTCCAATCCAGAGTGTATGACATTAAAGTCAGATCCAAAAGCGGCAATGTTTTACAAAGCAGTAATTAAATTTGGAATATCTAATTAGGCCATTGGCATAAAAATGACTTTTGAGAAAATTTGATGTTTCAAAAATAAACATTAAACAGTGAAAAATTATTTCCCATATTAAACATGTGAAAAATTATTTCCCATGTTGACATGTTGACATTTTGAGAAAGTACTTCAGGATATTTTCTAAACACATCTCAGGGGGAGGGAGGGAGGGGGGGAGAGAGAGAGAGAGAGAGAGAGAGAGAGAGAGAGAGAGAGAGAGAGAGAGAGAGAGAACACAAAAACAAAAGGCTAAGAAATGTGTCTAAACATCAAGACGTCTAATAAGTATATTTGAAGGTGAAAGTAAATTCTGGAATAGTGGTTAAAAAGAGTCTCAGTATTGTGGCTCTGTGAAAGGTCAAGTGTTTTCTCAGAAGAATTCATGAACAATGTCTTGTGTTACTGAGTTTATAACATAATAGTCTGGAAGATTTGACAATGTAGAAAATATGCTACAGTGAATTCAAGACTGTCTTAAAGGCTCACTGAATCCATGATACTTAATAAAAACTTCCTTGTCTCTCTCCCTTCCTCCCTTCCTCTTTTCCTTTATTTCTACCTTCCTTCCTTCCTTTCTTTCCTCTTGGCTCCTTCACATTATTGTTCTATTTCTTGTTGTTTATATTTTTATAGTATATACAGGTTTGTGTTGTAGAGGGAAAAGAAGTGTTTTCTGAATACAAAATGAACTCAAATGCACAGCCAGACATACTCTGTGATTTGATTAACAGAAAGTAATTTACATTGTTTGTGGTACAACATTTCTGTACTATCTTATGTTGTTCATTTGTTTGATTTATCACACTTCTTGTTTTATTGAACAGCTACATATAAATATATCAACATTGTCATTTATATTTTGAAGAGAAATTACCATATTTGATCCATTTGAGTATGTCAGCATGAATAATTCTACATACATTACTTTTATCTTTTGGTTTTATTAATCATGTTTTGTACTTTACAATGTAATTGAGAAAAGCATACATAATATGCAAATGAATAGTATTTTATACTAGTTTTATTGTCATTATACACGTATCATTTTAACATCATATTTCTGATTACTAATAAAGCATGCCAGATATAGATGAAATTCATATCTCATCCACTTGTTATTTCAGCGAATCCCCCATATGCCTTCTGCTGAAAACAATCTCCTGTTTGTGCAACTAGATTTGTACACTGATCCATTGCTCAATCTTCTTCCATTCTGACTTCCTCTTAGAAAATATTATGTTTTTAACTTATAATACTATATAATTTTATATTTCACTTCATTTTTGTCTTATTTACATTATCATTACATTGCATTTACGTCTTTTAAAATCCAAATCACCATTTTTGAAGCAAGCGCTGTCACTATGTATCTAATTAGTATTTGTTTTACTTATTTCCTGGTATGTTGAATTTGATTACCCTTTTCACTCACTTCCCATCAATTTATATCACTTTTCAATTTGATTTCAAAGGCTCTGGTTCTGCTAGTATTACTTCACAGTGTAGTCTTTTCATGATTTCATGTATTTGATTTCATTTACATTTCCTTGGTTCTCATTTATATGTATACAGTCTTCCTTGTAGAGAAAATTGCTTAACTTGATTTGATGCTTTTTGACATTTATCATTTTTTTGATTGAAACAATATCCTTAAGGATTTCCTTTTAACTTTGCTAACATTTTCACAATGGTTTGAGTGTTTTATTCTTGATAAACTTACCTAACCTTATTTTACTCATAAATTCTGCAGGAGTAAGGCTTGTATTCATATTCTTATTTTCTTTACCTTTGCCTCTGTTGGCTGTTTTTACTTTATTTGGGTTCTTTGCACTTCACTGTCACACCAGCTAAATGTTGGTGATGGCACTGTTTAACTTACTGTACTGAGCCATCTCCACATTCCCTTAGACTCCATCTTAAATTCTTCAAATTAAAGCAAATTAAAAAGATGATAATGTTTCATTTATTATTCACCGTAGGAAATATAATCATGCTTGATCTCAAATCAGTTACAAGAGGTGACTAAGTCAAGGAAAATAATAGATTTGTATAATTATTTAACTTTGTCAACATGGTCTCTTAAATATTAATGACAGAAAAATGAATTTGAAACACTCAAGGTGCTTGAACAGTATTTTCTATTTGCTCAGTTTTGGTGGATTTCTCGAAATATCCTAGACCATGTTCTATCAGTGCCAACACCATTTAGAACACTTTGTCCTATGCCTCTAAAAGAGTATGCTGCACTACTATGTGTAACACCTGGCATTATTTCTTATAAGTATCAGATGATTTTTCTAGAATTACACAGTCCATAAAATTCTACATGATGATGGAAATATTATTTATAAAGTCTCAGATTATGGTAGTAACTAGCATCATTCCTAGAAATATATCTATTAGGGCTGAGAATTAATGGATGGTGTTTAATTTTTCAT
>NW_004524594.1:10137584-10156843 GCF_000260255.1 Octodon degus
AATGATGGATTCCTTTGTGCCCCTATGAGGAAGAAGAAAAGATTAATCTTTGCAAATACACCTCAGCCTTCTCCATGTGGAAAGCCTGCTTCCCCTGTTGTAGGTCTTCATCCTAGCCTAATTCCAGTGGAGGGAATGGAATCAACTGCTCTTTTCCCTTTGTAGTCTATGCCTCACCCAGGTCGGAAAACATAAGTTATATCCCAATAAAGCTTTAAACTCCAAGCCACAAGTGAGGACTATGAAAATCAAGGATATAATGAAAAGATTATTCTGTGTTTTGGTTTCTCCATTTCTCAGACCACGCAGGACTTCAGTATATTGGAAGTGGATTGTCACTGAAAGAGCTGATGGTACAGGCGTGCTCCCTGGAGAACCCAGATTGGCAAGCAGAAACAAGAGCGAGAATAGTCATGAAATAGGAAGCCTCTGGAATGGACAAGTACAGGAAGCGTCAGGGTACAACACAACCAGGCACATTAACATAAATCTTTAAACTGAGCCTGTCCTTTTCAGATCCTGTCACCAATAAATACAGTATTTCCAAATTCCAACAGAAATCCTAAGCCCAAGTTCAAACACGGATGAGAAGGAAACAAGACTTAGAACTGAACTCAGACATCAGAATTCTCTGACAGGCAATTTTTAAAAAGTATAATTATTAGGTTAAGGGCTTGATGAAAATTGAAGACAACATACAGTAACAGATGAGTAATGTAGGCAGAGATGTAAAAATGCAAAAGGTTAGTGCAGGCTAATATGTCTGCTTGCATAACTTTTTATCTCTAAATTAGTTGTGGAAATTTGCATAATGGTGTCTAGAGAATAAGATGACTTATGTTGCTAATGACATTGCTGATATTTTAATAATAGAGTAGAGTTTACAATGCACTGCTGTTTGTTTTATTCTCTTAGGCCTTAACTACAGACATAGGAAGTACAAACTAGGCACAATTATTGCCTGTGCACAGACAAGTATTTAGAAGCTGACTTCTGCTTAAAACTAAGCAATCCTGAGGTAACCAATGCAAGCCAAATCTTTTTGAGTTCCATCAGCATAAGCTTATTTTTCCTCTAGGTTGCAAGCTTATCAAGAGTGTGGCTCTATCTCTTCATTCTAGAACACTAGCTAAAAAAATATTATTTTTGATGTCTTTTGGACTGGTCAAGAAACAATTGTACAGACAGAAGTGAGGAATGGCACTTGCAGATCTTTCTGAGGAATGACGCCAGCATTTCTTCTGTTTTTGCATTGGTAATGTCAAATCTGATGATCAAGATTGTTGTCATTTCACAAATATTTAATCCACTCATAAATCCTGTCCCAGTGGGAACGAACTAAGAGCTAGGGACTGCAATTCTTGAGACAATAAAATTCTAACACAGATATTGGGATTGATCCAAGGTCCGGTGGTGGCACTAATTGACCATAAATTCTCTGACTCCACATCTAGCGTCTTCATAATTTTTCATTTGGAAGAGCAAACATAGAATAGAGGAAACTAGAACATAAAGTCAATTGACCATGATTTTAACATGATCATGAAACAAATGTTCCTCCTTTGTGTATTAATTAAAAACAATCATCAGCAAATGTATTATTTGGAAACAAATGAATTGGTTGTCACAGCAATTTGATCCTAAAATGTTAACATAGAATCTTAAAATCTTTGAAATCTAACAGTAGTCGAAGCTCATACTCTGATTTGAGAAAGCAATTCATCCTACAGGTGAATAGAGGAGACTGTATTTACACTAGAGTCTCTAAAACCACAAGCCAAAATAAGTTCATTATTCCACAAGTCGCCTGTGTCAGACATTTCATTTCAGTGACACCCCATTAATACAACTGCGTGGTAATCCAAATATCAATCAGTGGTACACGGTGGGATGTGTCCTGAACGTGCAATTTTATGGAACAATACAGGTTAATCCTACAATTATAATATTAAGAGAAACAGTAAGAGTAATAGTACGAGCATAAAATTCAAAGTCACGCGATACTAAATAGTGTAATTTTAGAAGTGCCCTCATCATTTAAATGAGTATAGCAATTACCTTCCTTTGGCAAGCGGGCTGAATAATTAAATTGGGCAGGCAGGAGGCTTCAAAGATATTATTCTACTACTAACCAGGATAATTATTATTTTGGTTTTACCATACAAAGCTTCTTAAGCCATATTGGCAGATTTTACATAATTTTGATGTTTTTGTATATTACCACAACACACACGAAGCTTCAACTGGAAGTCTTTCATCAGAATTATGAAGTGGAAATATTATTTATTATATATGCATTTTAGAGGTATTAAGAAAACAATGTGGGTCTGGGAATTAAATAAAACAGGTTCACAAAGGTTTTATGTGGATTTTGGAAGTATCAGTTTTCTTGTCCTTAAGAAAACCATTTGGTTGTTATCATGATTAGATGATCCTCAAATCTGCTGCACAGATGAACAGATGTAGTTAGGTTAAGAATGGACACGTGATTGAAAACTACTGCCTGCTTCCAAGAAACCTTAGATTTTGTAACACATATTGTTGTATATTACCCTGTGTTTGTCATTGTTTTCGATTTTTGTTCTTTTGTTTTTACTCTTCAAAATAAAAAAAATTAAACTGAAAAACAGATTAAATGAGATAATTGAGATCACTGGTATTATTATTATTATTATTATTATTATTATTATTATTATTTTATTTTGTAGTTTAGGGAAGGGTCTACAGGGTGTTCAGGGTCTCACTCCTAGATAGGACTCATAGTGATCCGCCTGTTTACAGCCTCCCAAGAGCTGGGATTACAGATGTGCGCTACCATGCCCTGTCTCAATTGCCATCTCAGTGCACTCTGGGGGTGGGGCTGACATGGCAGGCCCAGGGATCAAACCTCTGGCCCCTGAGCCTGCTTGCAGGCGCTTTAATCCACTGAGCTATTTGTCCGACCCTCCAAACACCTATATTCTTAATGCTTCTTGATGGTTCTGGAATTTCATTCCTAACTGCACAGAGCATAGATCACAGTGAGTCGTTATCATCATCCTCATTAGGTCGTCATTTCAATTTTACTCTCCATCCCAGTTCACTGTTGCCTAAAGTTTACTCTTCTTTCTTTAACAGTATTTGTTATGTTTAGTCTTATATAACTTCTAATAGACACTTAATTATCTGAATGTAGCCTTGAACCTTTGGCTCAGGCTTCATTTTTAATATACTACCAGAGTTTGTCCAAAAGTGCATATGTGCTCTGTACTCAGTCTTTTAATAAGTGCATCTCATGCACTTGATTCATCAAATCCCACTCACTTTTAGGAAATGATTCAGATGCCCATATATTTACCCTTCCATGCATTCACCCATTTACACTTATTTCTGAAAAAAATGACTGTTCACACTGTTATTATGTTATATTTTGATAATAAAACTCTTAGATCTGTCCTGGGCTAATGAAAGATTACTGTCTAATACTATTTCTGAAACCTTACAAATGTTTGTTTCCTTTTCTATCATTTTTTCCTCCAAAATATTGAAATATGAACCTCTTGAAACCTACTTTGTTTTCACATATTCTTGGTCTGAGCCTTCTGTCTCCATAGGCCTTTAAGTGACAAAGCACACTTTAAAAATGAGTTTCAGCAGGTAAAATCTAAAGCAAGTATACTGGATTAAGATTACTTTTACGGGGACCCACTAGATTTTGTCTATAGAGACACATATTAACACCTTAACTTACTGTCCAGCTCATACAACCCAGGTGAGCTGAGCCTTCTTGGGGGTTCCTGCCTCATTATAAGAGAAGTTGCTCTCAAGTGTTTTTTGCAGGGCTGCCTGCGGTAGGCATTAAAACCAAACAGTTATATCTTGCTCAGTGGGCCCCAGATATCTGACACAAACTACAACAGTTAGAAGGGTTTACAGGAATAAATTTGTATCCGTTGTTAAAAATTGCTCAGAAATTGTTTCATAGTAGAAAAGCAGATTGATAAGATCATAGATTTTTGCCTCTCAGCCCACGGGAACCCGTGTTAACTGCCAATATAAGGAGAAAGCCTGTTAAACTTTTAATAGATGCTCATACAGGTTTGTCAGTAATTACCCAAAAAGTGGCCCCACTTGTCAACTGAGAGTACTCATTGTTTTCCCTAGATCTGACAATTCATATGTCCCCAGTAACAGAAGAGTTGGTGAGACATAGCAGGTCAATTTATTTGAGACAACACCCAATGGCCATGGAAGATAAAGGGATTAAGCCCCACATTTAAGAGATCTAACTATAAAATGTTCTAACTAGACTTTAAAATTACAAACTTAAAAAAGATGGTTACATTCCAGATCCTTCTAATGTCTCAATAGCTGTCCAAGACCTTAGATGTCAAATCAATGGTATTTGAGGTGATGTGGTCCCTGGACCTTATCTTTATCATTTTTATGGAAAGTCATTACTGTGTCATTGGTGAAAATAATTTTTGACTGTGTTCATAATTATCTTGTTGATGTGATTATTTGGCCCATGTATGTTTAATTGTTTCTTTGGCTTTGTCTCCTCCAGACTTAAAGCTGTTCTGCCTTCCCAAGATAAAAATGCCTGGTGTCTATGAAGGGCCTTTAGGTAGAACCTCAGGAGAGTATCTCTGACCGCCTGTTCACAACTATGACCCCTTTCAGCCTGAAGAAGCCAGAGAGGTCATCGTCCATGATTCCCGCAAGGCAGTTCAGGTTACTTCTTCAAAGGGGGGAATGTTGCAAGCAGCTGAATTAGATAGAAATATAACAGGCAGTTAGACAGGGCCAGGCCTTCAAGGAGACAGTGTGGAAGACAAGGTGACTGCAACGTTGGGAGAGACCGACACTTCCAGCTGTGGGCCAGACCTCCAGACAAAAGAGTAAAAAAATATAGTCCCATACTTCCCTAGGGATGGACATCAGGGATTGATATTCTAAATAAGTATCCATCACCTTGAAAGAGCCCAAATGAGTCACTAACCCAACCCCCAACAGGAAGAGACCCCGTTCTGTATTCATGCCTGCTTGCTATGTGACTGGTTTCCCCATTTGATTCCAATTTAATCAATTTTATCTGAGCAATGGTGTTTGTAATCTCATTGGTTGACCACAGTTTTGTCCCACCTCATGCTCGCCTAAGTGATTTCCTATATTCTCCACCACTTTAGATCCTCCTCGCCTCATGGTTTTACTCTATGAAAGTCCCTAAAAGAGGCAGCCTCCCGGGGACAACCCGCTTAGGCCCCTCTTCGGTCCCTCTCCAGAACAGGAGCTTTTTTCCCAAATAAATATATTCTGCTCATAATACATAAATAGATAAATTTAATATGATCTTACATTTTGCAGGAAGCAGTGTATGGTTGCTTGAAAATTAACCACACTCTCTTTTATACTTCTTTAGAGATTTCTGTCAGTAAATTCATTTAAGTATAGTTAATTATTGTTTCACTAGAACACCACAAAATTTGGGAAGTGGAAAATAAGAAAAAATGTTCTTATTGGCCCACACTACATAAACAAATAGAAAATCAGAATAATTTGAAATATATGCAAGAAAAAGAGTAAAAGTTTGTGGTATAATTACATTAGCCATTCTACATCATTTTAAGGTAAAGCAAATTAGGAAATTTAATTGTCATCAATAAAAATTTCTGTTTTTTTTTTCTTTTTACTTATCTAAATTCTTGCCTTAAAGTACTTTTCTTTAATACTGAACTTTTTCTACCTCTGGCTGTTGAGGATTTTGTAGATTTTTGATTCCTGTAAAGGAGAATACATTGTGCAACTCAATGATTATTAGAATTATAACCATATAAATAGTGAGCTGTACTCCCTGTTACTTATCTTTCTCTCCTCGGTGCAACTTTATAGCTGGAACTTCACAGAGTATAATTTCATTACAGTGACAGTTGAGCTAACCCTTTATAAGCTTTTCTATTTCCCTTTCTGGGAAATTTATGAGATGTAAAATGTATTTAGCAACAAAATTTGAAGCAACACCCTGGACTTAGTACAAGAAGTACTAAACACTCTAATTGTATTACAAGTAATAGATCACCCTCACTTTCTAGTCTAGGTACCTGGAAGATCCTGTATTATGCTAAATGCCACAATTTTGTACGTTTCCAGAAATTATTTAGAATGTCCTTTCTCTATTATTTGATACTAAGAGATAGTCTAATTCTTATTTTAACAAACTTGTACATTTATATTTTAATACAGCAACTGATGAATTTACATTACCCAATCTGAAAATACTATGCTATGTGTTATCCATACCAGTGAGCCAAGATGCATGAATTGAGTCCCTTTGCTACTCACTGATGAAATTTCAGAGTTCAACAGTTTGGAGAAAATCATCATTTTTCTGCCTCTGGCATTTTTTGTGAAACTTTATAAAAGCAGCTTATCAAAGAACAGAACTGTTAAAAATATTTTCTACTGTACCATGATTCTCTTTCATACAAAACCATATCATTATGTAGTCTGAAGTAAGTAAATTTTCCTCTGATTTCTAGCGTTCCTTTATTTTAAAAAGTGTAATTTAAAAATTAAAATCACTTAAATTATTTCCATTAGAAGTTATCCTAGCTATGCAGTTATTACACAGTGCTACATTATGACAATAGATGTTTGGATCCCCCTTATTACATTTGAAGATTAAAACACTGATCATTCAGATTCTTTAGATTTTTGTTGTTTGTTTGTTTGTGTTTTTGAACCGGAAATCAAAATCAGGGCTTAGCTCTTCCAGCCATATACTGTACCACTGAGCTACCTCCAAGCCCCCTGTGCAGAAATACGAAAAAGAAAATAGAATAATGACTCTTGATTTGCATTCTCTGTCTACCTAAAGCACATCTACTTTACCTGTGAATGAATCCAGGGCTCATTTCCTCATTTCACCTTAATGATTATGAACTTTTTACACAACCAGTTTTTCTGCTGATTACAATTTGATGAAGAAAATGTCAGAAAAATTAAGTGAAATCAAAATGGCATTCCTTGGGAGAATATACATAAGCCCCTGTACAACATCACCCTGTAACCCCATGTCTGCCGGGTTTGTAAATCAAACTTTCCTAGAGTAGACTATACTATTCCTGGATCCATGGTTCATGAATAAAGGAAAGATCACTTACTCTTATGTCTTTTCAAAAGCTGAGCAAAAGCATCTGTCACTGTAAAATCTATGAATATGCATGCCTTAGTTGTAGATGAGGTACAATACATCTATTCACCATAGTTACAAATCAGCTATGCCTTAGAATAACGTAGAAATTGATACAAAGGAAAAGCACTCTTCCTAATGCTAGTTACTTCTGTGGAAGTCTGTCCCTTAAGTGACATTTATAAGAGAACGTACAGAATTATTTATGATTGTGAAAAGTGTACATTGTTAGCAGATCTGCATTGAGTTGCTCCATCTGTTTCTCATAATTCAATTTGTATTTCATGTCCAATGTCATGATAATCACTGTTAAAATTGATAATTTAGTAAGTGGAATTGTAGGTTTGAGGGTTTATTTTGATTTTAAAACCATAATAGATCCATATAAATACAAATATTGTACATATTAGTGGGATACCATATACTCTTTGCTTGTGTTATATAATATCCAAACTAGGTCAAACACGTCTATCTCCACAAATATATACCAGTTCTTTATGGGGAAAACTGTCAAAATCATTCTAGTTTTTGAAAAACATACAGTACATTATTACTGCCATAGTCATTATACTAAGCAACAAAACTCAGAACTTCTTTGTCCTACTTGACTATAACTATAACTCTAATGTTTCTAGTTTTGATCGTGTTTTAGGATTTTTGTCCAGAAAAGTGTTAAAAACACACATAACGTGCATTTTCTCCCTTTGGTTTCCTTAATGTATGGAATCAGTAAAATGATTATATAGTCTACCATTTTCATATGATGAAATCTCACAAATTCTGCTGTGTTCTTGAGTCCCACATCTGTACACAATGATTTAAAAGTTTTATTCTATTCAGAATATTTATTTGGCGAGTAGCAATGTGACCAATTATATAACTTGACAAAAATTAATATATGTACAAAATGTAGAACCTTGGTGTTCACCTCACAAGAGTGGGAATCAAGAGGTTGGCATTTAAATGCCACCTAATACTGAAAATACAAAGTAAACATTATCAGTGTATATAGTTCTTCCTTATATCGTGTGAGCTTATCATATATGTTTACCTAACTCACTGAAACAGAAAAGAACATATAATATATGAATTTCTCTATCATTTCAGTCTGTAGACTGAGCAATATTTGTATATTTTCTATTTCAATCTCAATGTTACTCAGATTTCTTCTATTTCCATTTCATAAAGAATTCTACTTTCACTTTATTAATGTTATTTTGGAAAACCATTCAATAGCATTATTTTAACACTATTTAAAAGCTTCACAGTATATTTCCATTGTAATACACAGACTTATCTTTAGATATTTCCTCTATTACTTTTGATAAAAAATAGATTTTAAAGATAATTTTATTTTTTTCTAAATGCCTCTTGCATTTTAATATATATATTTTTCAAGCTAACAATAGCCTGAAAAAAAGCTATTATCTCTTTGCTTATAGGCTCTCCTTTATGCGTAATATTGTAATAGTATTGAGTAGTGCACTGCAATTACTTCAGAAATTTAATTATATGTACATTTTAATTCACCTGGATTTATATTTCATACTATAACCCTTTCTAATTATGTCATAGCTCTCCTTTCTATCTACAACAAATTTATTCTTTACTTAATTTACAATCATTTTTGTGACACAAAAGTTGACCTTCTGTTTATAGTGCAGAAAAAGTACTCTTTGCAGAAATATTTTTCAGATAAAATTCAGTTTAAGTGCACTTTCTGAGCTGGGGAGACAGCTTGGTAGCCTAAGTTCCTATCTAGCAAGTACAAGGACCCAGGTTCAATCCCTGGTACCACCTGATATGCCCAACCTGAAACCAGGCATGGTGGTACGTGTGTCTAATCTTAGCACTGGGGATTACAAGAGACAAGAGGATCAATTCAAGTTCGATTTGCATAGTGAGGTCCTGTACCAAAAGAATAAAAAAAATAAGTAAAATGCATTTTCCTACCTTATATAATTATAGGTACCCTCTTTAGAGGAGGTTATCCTATCAGGATATAATTTTAGATTTTTAAAGTCATGACGGTCTGAGTTCAATCTCCAGTACCTCAAAATAAATAAATAAATAAATAAATAAATAAATAAATAAAATTGAAAAACAAAATCATGATGCTACTCAAACAGTGCCATTAAATATTAGTTTCTTTATTTGACAAAGAACAATTTGTAAATTTAGTATTTTACAATAGTAAAAATATTCCACTTTCATATCACCAAAACTTAGATGTTGCAATTATAGACACTGAAGTCTTACTAACTTCCATGGAAACAACTTATGTATTTCGTTCTTACTTTAGATGCCAAAATGTTTGCTGAATACTGATAACCTTGAAGTATAGCTTTACATTTTTAATAAGGCAGGTAATTAAGTCAGCTTCAACTGTGGCTTTGCTCTATAAGGCAAAGTATTACATGCTGGAGGAAAAAAAAAAAAAAACGCTTTAGTTCACATTAAGCACTTTTTTCTTGCCAATTAGCCAAAACATATTTTCTTCTATTTGCTTAATATTTTAGCAAATTTTGTACAATAAGCTTTTAGTTTTACAAGAACACAGGTGGAGGTGAGCTACATGCCTTTGCACTAATGAGATACTTGTTCTGAATCAGTCAAAGTGCAAAGGCTTGATCGCTGCAAAAGCAAAGTACAGACGAAGGTTGGCTAGAAATCATTTCCTAATTAGCAAGGAAATTCTGCCTGACTGATAATTTTAGTTAGATCTAAGTCTTTCCTTCCAACTTCTACCTCCTACCACCAGCTTATATCCCAAATGGAATGAGTAAAATCTTTTTTTTTTTTTTATTCCCACTTTCTTACATCTGTCTTTTATCTTTCCCTGCAGTGAAGATCACCTAAAGAGACAGCGAGTATTTGCATTTTTAAAGATCAATAAAATTTTTTATCATTACAGATGATAAATATTCAAAGAGCAAATACTTCTCTGTTTCAAAATGTCAAACTGCTGGAACTCCTAAGTGAGCCCAGGTTTATGTCCAAATGTACCGATCTTTCAGCTTTTCAACAGTTCTTCTCTATTCATTCCTCTATACCCGCTTCCTTCTCTTCCTCCTTTCTCTTTCTTACCATTTTTCTCATTACTTCTCCATATCCTTTCTACTCCGAAGTAATAAGAAAAATACATGCATAAAATTCCAATAGTAATGAGCTTTACAATTAAAATAATAAACAATATTGGAAGCAATTATTTTTGATAATGTGAAAGAAAAAAGTCACTAAATTATAAAAGTAATATAGAAAACATGATTGAAAGTAACTAATACAATCGCCTTCATAACAATTTCCCCCCAAAATTTATATGTGAAATTATGAAGTGAATGACTGAAAATTCTATTCATGCTGAGTCAAAATATAAACAGCAGGTGTTAAATACATTGAGATGATCCATTAAGATAGCTTTCTTCTCTATTTTATATGTTAGTTTCCATAACTATTAATTGGGTTTCATTTATTACCCTTTTATTTTTTTAATAAATATTTACTTCAGAGACAGTATGGCAGTAATTGGTATGTCATGACAAGCAGAACGTATTTAGAAGACCAGAATGACAGACATTCCAAGCATGATCCTACCATTACACATTGCTTTCTTCAGTGCAGTTGCTTAGTTCACAGGTATCAGCATATATAGTTAGTCAGGGTGGGAATCCTACCAATTAACTGCTAGTTTCAATACCATGCTGCGGATTCTCAGGATTATTGTCTTATGCATCTTGGGCATAAAAATGTATGGCTTTGCCCCTGTCATGTTTCCTAACTTTTCTCCTTGTCTTTTTTCATTGTCTAATCCTCAAGTTCTTGCTTTCCTTTTAATTGCATTATACTTTTCTATTTTTATTTCTTGTTTTGAGTGCTTATACTAGGGAGACTATATGATATTTACACATGTGAGTCTGGTTTATTTCACTTGTAAGTATATCTTCAAGTGGCATCCACTTAAATATAAAGGCTTTGAGTTTATCATTCTTTATAGCTGAGTAACACTCCATTGTATAAAAATACTGCATCTTTTTCATCCATTCTTCAGGTGACGGGCACCTTGGTTGTTTCCAAAATTTGACTATTATAGATTGTGTTTCTATAAACATAGGTATGATATTGTGTTTTCAATTCCCCTGGGAAAATTCCCAGTGGGGGGATAGCTGGTTTGAATGGGATTTCCAGTCCTAGTTTTTAAAGGAGTCTTCACACTGATTTCCACAGGTTTCATGTATTATAGACTACAAATACTTCGCTTTCCTTGTCAAAGAGTTAAAACTATCACAAAAATCCTTCAATTGAGAATCGTGTATCTAACTGCATATTAAAGTTAAACCTAATAAATGGTCAACTTTTATTAGACAATTCTGATTCCATATATATTTCTAGAATGTATTTTGCACACCACAAAATAGGACCTACTTGATGGGCTAGGAAAACAATCCTAATTTTTAGAGACTAACACATAATAGAGTTCCACTTTTGTAAACAAGGAGCTTGCTACTCTACTTTGAGAGCTCATAATTTTCTCAGACATTACTTCAAAAGAGTCAGTGTAGCAACTGTTGCCAACCCCTCTTTACCCTAAGAGAAAACTAATGTTTTATTTATTTTTTGTGGTTTTTGTTCACTTTTATTACTACTACTTTAAAATACATAATGATTGTGTTCACTGCAGGGAATTGATACATATACATGACACATTTCAATCTTTTCTTTTGCCCCCTCCCTCCATCTCTTTTATTTTTCCAGCAGCTGGGTTTATTTATTTTTCTGATAAGACCTTATAAAGTGAATTGTCATATGTAGATATTAATGGATCAGAGAGCATATAAAATGTGTGACAACTGTATAAAGTCACTATTCTAAATGTAATGCCTAATAAATTTAAGTACCATAATAATAAATGTGTATACATAAATATTTCAGATGGTTATTTTATGTTTTAAAATTATATGCTGTATGAAATGATACGTTAGTGTTTTCTACCCAAAGTTATGTCTCTGAACTTTTTCCATGCTATTAAATGGAGAGTCAATTGATCCTTTTTAATTATTATATTATTTCTCATGGATCTCATGTTTTTATTACAACTTTTTATCTAAAACTACAAGCACATATATACTTTCTATATAAATGCACATAGATAAATATAGATATTGATGTAAATATAGATATTTGTACTTAAATTGACTCAAAAGTTTAGTAAATTTAGAGTAGTGTTAACACTTGTGATTTACTTTGAAATTTCTTCAGGAGTGCTATTTTCATTAAATGGTTTATCTCTAAAATAGGACCATTGCTTTTGACCATACAGCTCCACTGGTTGGAGTAAGAAACACTTAGCAAGTTAGTAAAGAACAGTTCCAGGTCTATCTGTGGTTGATATATAGGTCAGTAAAGTGTAGAAGAAGACAAACTCACGCCAAGTGTGGGTAGCACCAGGCTTTTGGCCTGGGTGCATACTAAG
The DNA here is from genome assembly GCF_000260255.1 of Octodon degus. Classification (NCBI taxonomy): domain Eukaryota; kingdom Metazoa; phylum Chordata; class Mammalia; order Rodentia; family Octodontidae; genus Octodon; species Octodon degus. Next base: position 10,150,226 of record NW_004524594.1, read on the forward strand.
GGGAAGAAGAAGAAATGGCTCCTGCTTGGGAAGAGCTCCAGCCGACATCGCTGAATCTGGACATCACACTCCCCTTCCTTCAGCATTCCAACAGAGACTCCCAGAGCAATTCTGCTGCAAGCTTCCAGGTCTTTGATTTTGTTGTGGTGCTGCATCTGTGATCTATCTTGCTCTGAAGTTTCCATATTCTTGGGCTGAGAATCATTGCCTCCTCTCACTTTCCAGGGTGGAGAAGGCACATTTTGAACACTACCTCTGATCTCATAGAAAACCACTGTGAACTCTTCTCTCTACTCATATAAATCCGACTAAGAGTGCCTTCCATAATTATATGCACCTTTGCGATTGACTCTGTTCTCCTAGAGAAATCTTACTAATTTATATTTTTCTACCAGCAGTGCAGGCCTTGAGGGACCATGAGGCTTATGTGCCTTTAGAACTTGTTTCTGGGAGAAGTTCAGAAAGCTTTTGCAATGCTAAGTGAAGACATTCTATAATATTTTAATCTGAGTTGGATGGGAGATTCTGTTCTCAGCTCTGAAGTACAGAAAGCTGAGAGAAAAGTAGACACTAAAGGCCACACTAAAGAAGTTCACATTGGGAACAGGAATTTCATTTTCATTTGGAATAGATTTTTATTTGCCTCTGACAGAAAATTTATTTCAATTTTGACTTTGTCTTGTGACACTATGTAATGAATGAGATTAATTGTGGTGGACTAACTTATTTGGATAAGGAAATTCCCAGGAAGATCAGCATTTAGATTGTGGTGTGGGTATTATGTATTTTGCCTGCTTTTACCCAAATCTACAGTAAGAATCAGAAGCAAATGGAAAAGCCAAAGATTTGAAAACTTTGCAGTTTTGTCAAAATGAAGTACTTGCAAAATAAAGACAAAAGAGAGCATTGTTGCTAAAAAAGATTAGCATTTATATGAAGCCAAAAATGTATTTTGCTTTTTTTTTTTGTTTGTTTGTTTTTGCTTTGTTATATAGAAGAGACATGCCTGGAAGGTATTTCAGGAAAAGAGAAAAAATCCACCCCTCACTGATTCAAGAGTACAAGACTCTAAAGTAAGCAAAACTGTAAGAGTAAAAATTTGTCTGAGAAGAGAGTCCCCAGGATACTGGCTAATGCTTGGTTGCTTAGTGAAGGGAATCATTCACTTTAACCATCCAGACACTAAGTCTATTTCAGCTATGGTCAAAGAAGATCCTGTCATTACTAAAACTTGTGACTAACCTTCGTGTCAGGCATGCAGCATGAATTTCTTACAGTGCACGAGTTTGGGGGTCAAGGATGCTTCCAACCACATTTCACAAGGTGTGGAGTCCAAGCAAAAATATGTAAATCATGTTTCTTGTCAGAAACTCCCCAGAGTTCAGTGTACAAAACTGAAAAAGAAGTCAAAGATGCAGTGGATAACCCTAAAAGTTGGAGGTTCTACCAACATGGAAAGTCTAATGAATAAGTAGTCATAAGACACTCTCAAGAGAGACCAACTGGAATGCAAACAGAAACGTAATAGAGGCAACACCACACGATCCCAATGGAGCTCCCATCTCTGAAGAACCTGTGTTAAGTGCTGCACACACCTCTAGAGGATTCGGTGTTTGTCTTTTCTGTTTTGAATCTTACTTGGTCCAGTTTCCATTTATTCTCCTTTCCCTTGCTTTTGCAATGAGATATTTTACCTTGTGCATTGTTTGTTGGAGCAGTTTCAGTTTTGGCTTTGATTTTTGCAGGGGTTCATAGAAGAATTTGCCTTGAGTCTCAGAGGAGTACTTGAGCTCTTCATTTATTATAATTTATTGTCATTATTTTTCATATTATTTTTAATATGGTGCTACAGAATAAAAGCTATTACCTCATGCAACCAAGAAAGTAACCTGCTGCTGAGTTATGTCTCTAGATCCAAGGGAATATTTTTGACAATTATGAAAAAATATCATTTTCCAGATATCTCTCAGAAAATTGCCGAGGAGACTGATCAATTCAACATAAAAATTAGGAAAAACAGGAATGTGAGAATACTGACGTTTGAGGACTTAATCACGCACCAAAATCATTTTGATGTCAGCTGTGGCCTGAATGAAAGGTATGTTAAATGACAGTATTAACAAAATGCACAAAGTGACCACAAAATGAGATTAAGTAACACCAACCCGAAAGAATATAAGGAGAGGGCCTGAGACATAGCTCAATGGCATAAGTGCCTACCAGGAAAACACAAGATCCTGAGTTGATCCCTTGTATGGAGGGATCATTAAAAATATTAAAATTTATGTATATAAATAATGCTGATTTAAAAACATTAATAGTTGACTTAGTGTACTTCACAAGTTAGAAAAAAATAAATTCATCTTTCAAAAATCTAGACAGTTATTTTACTTTATTTTTATATTCATTTTTAAAATTTAATATGAAAAATTTATTCCTTGATCTCCTATTTAAAACTATTAATTTCAGTTTGGACTGGGATTAATTAGTAGTCTCACAGTTTTCTGTTGTTTTCATTTTGGTTGCTTTATTTTGTAAAACTTTTCCACTTAATAGTATAAGCATTTCATGTATTTTGAGATTTAGCTATAAGATGAATCAACTTCTGAAATATATATTCTGGTTTTGTTGCTGTTATCTTATACATATTAACTTTCTTAGATATTTTCTAGATAGATGGTAAATAGGCTGCATCTTACCCTTTTGCTCTGTAAAGGTAAATAGTGCTTTTCATCCTTCTTTGCTTTGTGCTCCTTCAGCCTTGTACATTTTCCTTTCTATTTTGACTCTTGTTTGATGATTTGACTTTGAGTTATGCTTAACCATCACCCAAAGTTTAACATATCCTTCTCCAGCACCTGAAATTTCTATTTGCTCTGATTTCTTGTTTGATCCAGCAGTCTGTGGTATTTGCCAGAAGCAGAATGGAAGTGAAGAGGAAAAAACAATGGAAGTGGTACTGCTCCTTGGTATCACCCTAGGCCGTCTGCTCTCACAGAGAACACTAGTGGGTCCTTTCTGTCCTTCTAAAATTTCTCTTCCATATATTAGCTCCATCCTACCCTGTTCCTTCTTAGATGCCACGGGTAGCCAGAAAGTGCTTCTTCCTTGGAGACCTGATTCCCAGCTCCAAGCAGCCTCTGTCCCAGGCTCTTGGGTTAATATATGCTGTGAGACAGTCCTCTTCTGACATCTAAATTGTCCTTCCTCCCAAATTCTAGATTCTTATAACCTCAACATCTCTTTTTTTCAAGCCAACCTTTGCTGTAGTAGTTGCTTCTGCAGTTTCCACCTCTACTAACTCAATTATCTTTTGGTATTTCATTATTTTTTTTAAAAAAACATTACAACCATCTATTTAGTTCCCATTTCATGGTATAAATTTGAGTGATACCAGATTTTACCTGTTAGCTTTATGCTTAATGATCTTTTATTGGCCATTTTAAAATTAAGGACTATGCCACCTTGACAGAGGCAGGTCTACTGATGGGCTTCATCATTCTTTATGAACCTGGACAAAGACCCTGCTCTTTCATCAGGGGACCCCAAGGTCTTTCTAAAAGTGCACTCTCCATGGCCCAGTGCAAATTTCTAAGGACGATCCTTCTCATTCCTTGTGTGAAGAGTAACCGTACAACTACTAAATGTACAAAGCCAAAGGGGAGGACATAGAATGTCTTTTTCCATATTTAAAGTCTTGGTTAACTATCTTTTTGATGTTGTTGTTTCTGCCTCAACCTTACCATCTTTGGCATTTAGAGTGCCATGTACCTTTTTTCTTAATTTATCCTCTCTGTGAAGATTTTACTTAATGCTTTCTCCCCTGCAATAATTGCTCTTACATATTTAATCTTGTTATGAATTCAGTCTCCTGAATAGACCCACTTTCTGATGTTCATCTGTCTTTAATTAATTTGATACTATTTTAAACTGTCCCACTTCAAGAAGCCAACCGTCACCCTTACATTCTGCATTAATAACATGTTCTAAAAGAAGTGTCCAACATTGGTGATTAATTTAAGGCACAAGGTGAAAATATAAGGATATATTTTTGAAAAATTACAAATAAAATTTCTCAAATCTTACATGATATAAAGCCAGTATTAATATCTACTTAAAAACCAAAGGAATTATGCTTATCCAAATAAAATATATTCAATTGAAATAAAATAAAATATTAAAAATAATGGGATATGCACTATGCTAATTTATATTTAAGGATTTATTTTTGTATTTTATAAAACATACATTCATAGCTTTATCATGAAAATTTTACAAATGTTCAAACTCACACATTTAATCACATGAGATCTACTAATTATTGCACATATTCAAACAGCAAAGTTTATCTTAGAAAAAAATGGATTAAATATTGATCTTGCCCAGGGTTTAGGACCTAATTTTTGGCTTTACTTTTTGCATATAAAGTGTTAATATAGTAATGAAAAATAATAATTCAAAAATAATTGTTATGTCAGATACAATAACTTGCTAAAGATGAGCTCTTTTAATTGTATTGCATCCATTCTTTTCTGACAGCATTGATTTGACAGAACTGTTCTGCATAATCTCAATGGATCAGAAAAATGAGGCTTGCCCAATCAGTAAGTGATGCTTCTCAGTGCCATGACCTACAGGGGGCAGAAGTAGGGCTGGGATTGAATTAGCTTCATCTGTAGAACCTTTAACTCAGCAGGAGATAAAATGAATTCATCTATCGACAGTGGTCTCTCTCCTCCATCTCACGGTAGTATTATCCAGTGGGCTGTGATCTGATTTATACGGATAATCTTCTAATTTCTATGTATAATATTATCTGAAATAAAAATTAGTTATTTCAGTGACAAGATCAGCCATAAAGCCATTTCAGTACTTGCCTTTAATGCATTATTTGATTAGAATATGGTCTTCATACACTGTTAAGTAATAAAATAATACTTTTGTAATGTTTTAAGTTGAAGAATTAAATTTAAAAAAATTTACTGTCCATGAGACATGCTCATTATGAATATTACAAAATTGCTGCATGTTTTATACTTACATCTTAAATCATCTATAAAGTTATAGAATAACCATTGAAAATAATAACTTTTAGATTATACCATGAAATAGGTCTGTGGCATAAAATCAAGTGCTAAATAAATATTTGAAAAAAGTTCTGCTTATGATTATGTTGAAGGAATTATGAATAATATTTCAAAATTATTCAAAGGAAAAAAATCACAGAATTTCAAAATTAAGCATTTAAGAGTACCCGCATGCAGATAATAAAAATGGATAATTTCTCCCCACACTTATATATTCGATAACATTTTTGCAATACATTGCTGCAAATAAGAACTTCAGTTGAAAATTGTACTGATTATGTAACATTAAATACTAAGCAAAAAATAAAATAATGAAATGCTAATTTTTACTTAAAGATTTATTTTTGTGTTTTATAAAGCATACATTCATAGCTTTATCATTAAAATTTTACAAATATTCAAACTCATATATTTAATCATGGGAAATCTACTAATTACTGCACATATTCAAACAAGAATGTTTATCTTAGAAAAAATGGATTATATATTGATCATGCTCAGGGATTATGACCTAACTTTCGGCTTCACTTTTTGGATATAAAATAATAAAATTCTAAGCAAAAAGAAGATATGTAGTTTCTCATTTTCCACCTTCAATACATGGAATAAAAAAGACAAAATTCATAATCTCTTTCAAGGAGCAATAAGAAAAACAAATCTCAAAAGATTTTAATATTTCACAGGTTGGTAATTAAAAATGATATAAATTTCAAGTTATTTGAGTGTACAAATCTGAATTTTTTAACGATGTTTGGAGTCAAAAATGTTCTAGGATAATCAGATCTGAAATGGAATGACGTGCTTAAGACATTCATGTCAAATAAATCATGATTATGGTTTCATCATGTATTTTAATTTATATTACAGAAATAATATGTTTTCAACACATGAATGTTGTTTCTTTTTTATAAATGTGGAATCCAGTTCAGGTGGGATTATTAAATGTCACACACAGCCAACAAAGAAGAAATTAAACATATTATAAAGTACAAGTTAGCCATACCTGAGCACACTGCCTGAGCGCTTAGTTTTAATGCTTCCTTTTCTCCTTTACTGGTGTTCATGAGTATCACTAGGTAAATTTTCCACTACATGGACTTTGATCAATTCTAAAATTCCTATGAAGTCAGAGCATTTTATTCCAATTAGAATACATTCTCACACCCATGGCGCCCCAGGCTAAAATTTTCAATTATTTACCAGAAAAAAATAAATTTTATAATTTTTAATACCTTAAGTGACTTCAAACTGTAATGAACAGGAAAAAGCCTGCAAGACAGCTTTTATTGAAAATTAACAGCTTGAGTCTCCTTTTTATGTATTAGAAAGCTTTCCATCCAAGCTGTTGTCTCTGATATTTGCCTTTAATATTTAGAAGTGAAAGAAGTCATGCAGATAACAGCAGCTTAAATAATTGCACATTTCTTTATATTAATTGCTAAATACCCTTGCCTACGAATGATAAAGTGATACTGATGACAATGTGCAAAATCAGAGTAAATGTCCACAGTATTCACCCAATTATTCCATC
>NW_004524594.1:10158618-10159466 GCF_000260255.1 Octodon degus
GCACAGGACAAGGTCCCTTTTGTATATTCTGTACATGCTCGCAGCTGTGAGCCTCTGGAATGACCTCACCTAAGCTTTATATACTGGGTCATGAGTCGCTGGGCAAACACATTAAAAATAGGTACGTATAGGGCCAGTCAAATAGCTCAGAGGATTAAAGCGCCTGCTTATGAAGACACAGCAGCCTGGATTCCAGCCCTGACCTGCAGTGTTGGCCCCACCCCCAGGTGCGCTGAGGCAGCCATTGAGACTGGGCATGGTGGCGCGCACCTGTAATCCCAGCTCTTTGGGAAGCTGAACACAGGCAGATCACTATGAGTCTGATCTATGTAGTGAGACTCTGTAGATCCTGTAGACCCTTACTAAAATACAAAAAAGAGAAGATTGTGGATCGCCTAGGCCTGGAGCTGGGCAAGGCAGTGACTAATAAATTTAGCAACCAAGAGATGTGTGTGGAAATTGGTGAAAGTGTACGTGGAGAAGATAGATATTTACATTGTTCAGAGTGGTTGTGGTGAAATCAATGACCATCGCATGGAGCTTTTGATCATGATTAATGCCTGCAAGATTGCTTCAGCCAGCCAAGTCACTGCTGTCACCCCTTGTTTCCCTTACGTCCGGCAGGATGAGAAGTATAAGAGCCGAGCTCCGATCTCAGTCAAACTTGTTGCAAATATGCTGTCTGTAGCAGGTGCAGACCACATCATCACCATGGATCTACATGCATCTCAGATTCAAGACTTTTTTGATATTCCAGTGGACAACTTGTATGCAGAGCCAGCTGTTCTGAAGTGGATTAGAGAATATCTCTGAATGGAGGAATTGTACAATTGTCTCATCTGATACTG
>NW_004524594.1:10160781-10161947 GCF_000260255.1 Octodon degus
TGTAGCTTAATCTTCCTTTACTCACTACCATCATGGTAGTAGGTTTTAGGTGGTATCATATAGTGCTTTTTGATTAATTTAAGTATTTAATTTTCATCTTCCCTCCTTGGATCACTTTGGCCTCTCATGACCTGAGATTTCTGTTAAAAAAGATTTATGTTGTCTCTTGTAGATGAAAACTAATAAAGTATGTGTGTGAAAAAAAAAATACCAAAAAAAGAAAAAGCACACTTATCAAAGAACTGGAACAGAACATGACTGCACTGATCAGAGTCTGCCTATTTGAGGCTCTTTCATACTCAACACACATTATAGTCATTTTTGATAAGGGCAGGCAAGAGAAGAGGGTGAGGAGATGGCCCAAGGCCCTCCAGATGTTGGTTCCAATGCAAGGCCTTGTTGTGTTGAATGAAGAAGATGCAGTCCAAAGAAATACAAAACGATGGAAACTGAGTTGACTCTTAATATATGGTTCAAGGAAATAATTGTATGGACCATGGCCTTAAAAGTTATTTAAATATTTTCTTTATTCATTCTTTCTTATGAACTTGACCAGAGGTTATGTCTATGTTGATAAATAGATTAAGGCTGCTAAAGGGTCTTCCAGTCCTCCCAGTTAACCTTCTTCCTCCTTCAGTTTGAAATTTAGGAGGAGATAATGGATTTCAAATAAAATAATACCTCTTTGAGCCCATGGCTCATCATATTTGACAGTAAATCTCTGGTTGAAAAGTGCACAAAGTTAAATGTATTTATTTTTGTTTTCCATAAAAATTAGTAATGGATGTTATATAACATTTCTTTTAAGTTCAAGTATGCTATTAACAGATGAATTGAGTATTACAGTAAAGAAGCTACAAACATAGGGCTGAATTCCTAGAACAGATTCACAAGAGAGGAATGCTTTACCTTGGCAACAGAAAGATGAAGGGAAGGGGGCCTGTCCATTAGCACAGTTCTTTAAGTGACTGCATAGCAGAACAGTCAAGCTCAGCTTGCTGTGGTTGGATCCCCAGATCACCAAGCCACACTAGAAATGCCCTGAAGGCATCCTGAACAATCAACAGTGACAACAACAAAAACCCTTCTGGGCAGGGGAGATGGCTCAGTAGAATAAGCACTTGCAAGTGCAAGGGCCTGAGTTAAATCCCTGCTTCCACCAAAAA
>NW_004524594.1:10163559-10174974 GCF_000260255.1 Octodon degus
GCTTATTCTACTGAGCCATCTCCCCGGCACCTTGTACTATGAATAACTACTATGCAAACAACAATATGCAATGTAATAATTATTGTAACTGTCCTACTAGCCTGTGTTGAAATGAGCTCATTGCTATTTTTTCTCAATAAAGTTAATATTTAAAAAGAATACAAAATAGTGATATATGTTCTGTCTCTTATACCTTGGAATGAAACAGACAGAGAAGTTGCACTACTTTGAAAAATTAAAAAATAATGCACTGTAACTGGCAACCAATGAGCATCCAACCCTAGGGAATTTATATTGAAACAAGGAGAAAACTATGGAGTAGCAAACCTATAGGGTAATAATAAATTGATTATTATGAATCTTGAACACACTTGAAAGTTTGCTCTGTGCATGTGGCACATGTTGTTTGTTATATTCTCACTCTAATAAATTTAGAGAGGAACATAATAAGACCTTAATTCTCAGATAAATGTCTCTCGGTTAGTAGACTATAATTGGATAAGCTAAAGCAAACACACTTGTGCTAAATGTTTCTCACTGTGCTTCTTTATAGCAGAAAAACAGCAGGTAATAAGCTGGACCCATAATGCAATAAGGTAGGAAGTGGGTTTAGAAGAAGTTTCAATGTACATTTATAAAGAAGTTTAAAATTTGTAGTCCTTTATTCCAAATTTAAAAACTGAACATACAGGACAATATTTTTGCATTAAGAAAGATAATGAATAACAGCTTAAATTGTTGTAGTTATTTCCTTATAAATGTCATCAATATCAAAATAAGGATTCTCAAGGACATCAGCAGAGTAAGAAGATACAGTTAAGCAATTAAACTGACTTTCCTCTCATTAAGTTTTCATAATTACATTTTCAAAATTAAATGCATTTATGTGAGGGTCATGCCATTTTACTTTGGATAGTAAAAGTGACTTTGTTCAGCTTTCTAAAAAGTTGAGCTCTTCATATGGAATACTAACATACTGAAAGTTCTTATGAACAATTTAGAAAGTTACACTCCCCAAAACTGAATATTTAAATGATGCATGACATTTAATAGCTTTAAATTTCATTTACAAAGAAAAAAGTTTGTCTTAAAAATGAGTCTTGGTACTTTTTTGAGTTAAGCTATCTGTCATCAGGGAGGGCAATTGATGTAAATGAAGTTTCTCAGTGATGTGATTAATTAATTAATTTATTTATTGCATTTTAGGGAAGGGTCTATAGGGTGTTCAGTGTCTCACTACTAGATCTGACTCCTAGTGATCCCTGGCCCCTGCACCTGTTTGCAGGCACTTAAACCTACTGACCTATTTGGCTGACCCTCATGTGATTAATTTAAAGGGCCACTTTATACATCATGTGTAGGTATGTATGTGTACCAAAATTAAAATCAGTTATTTAATGACTTCAAGGAAGATGTTCCTTAGATATTATTTTTAGGATATTTAAGAAGACATAAAAGCAAACTTCTTTGCCACTTGAATTTTAGGATGAGTAGTAAATACATGAAGTGAAAAACCTGAGAAAATCCAGAAATCATTGCAAATTCTTCCTTCATTTCTATTGAATATTTTAGAACAGGACTAAAATTTATCTGAAGAAAATGTGCCCTTTGTGCACAGTCCTCCCTGCTTAAACAGCTGGTGCAGCACATTTATAACACAAGCCTGAGACATGAAATAGGACTGGAACCATCTGTGTGTGAATTTCCCTGTATAGGAGAAGAAATGCCAGGTGTGAGAGCAAAGACTGTCTCCACTGAAAGTAGTGTGTTGTTAAACTCATCATCCTTAAGGAAACAATAGCCAAAGCATGTCACAGGTTGGGAGAAATCACGAATGTACTCTTTAATCTGTACATTAAAACAAATTGCAAAGGTGAGAATTTGATTAAAGGTTGTTAGAATGATTCTATAGTAAGGAATGTTGAAACATTATTTTTTATGTGGATTTCCTGCCTCTACAGCCAACGTTCAGTACTGGTTAGAGTTATATTTCTATAATATCTTCCCTTCCCTTCACTGGAAGCATTTATCACTCTAATGATAAAATAGAAATCCTTCCATAAAAATGCAAGTTACTGTACCTTGAGTCTCAAACCTCACCATGCCTTCCCTCTACCTCCATCTGTACACTTTAAGATCTAGCTATATTGAATTTCTTTCCTTCATAAAAAAAATGTACTGTGTCCTTAACAAGTTTTAAGTTTTGGATCATGTTATCCTTTGGGATGAAAGTATCATACTTTGCTTTCTTTAGTTGGCTGTCCCCCATTCATCCTCTGAGTTTAGCCATCAGTTCTGTTTTTCACTAAGATACTGTTGTAGGCAATCGAGTTAGATAGAAATATTTTAGGAAGGCAGGCAGGGCCAGGCTCTCAAAAGAGATAACACAAAAGTTCAGATATTTTGCAACTATGAGAGGGATGGATGCTCCCACCATGGGCCAGACCTAAAGACCAAAACTCAAACAAATACCGACCTCCCTAAAAATTGGCATCTGAGATTGATCATCACCCCGAGGGAGACTGAAGAATCGTTAATCTCACTACTACTGGATGGCTACCCCACAAAATCCTGTTCTACATTCATACCTGATTGCTACATGACTCGCTTCCCTATTTGGTCCTGAACTTAATCAATTTTACCTGAGCAATGATGCTTGTAATCCCATTGGGTGACCATAGTTTTGTCCCACCCCACATCCATCTAAGCGAGTTCCCATGTTCTTCACCACCTTAGACCTGCCTCACCACATGGTTTTACTCTATAAAAGTCCCTAGAAGAGACAGCTTCCCGTGGAACAACTCGCTCGGGCCCCCCTCCTGTCCCTCTCTCAGACAGGAGCTTTCTTTCCCTCCATAAATATATTCTGCTCATAACCTCCGTTTGTTCCTAAAATTCATCCTTTGGTTTTAGAGAACATGAACTCGTGCAGTTCAGGTTGGGAGATCATTTTTCCCTACGTCATTTGGAGGCTCCCTGTATCATTTGGAAGTTACCCACCCGAGTTCAGTTTTTCTCCTTGTATCAGTACAATCAAAATAGGAAGAGAAATAAATGTTCTTCACGCCCAAAATTTTGTGTGTTACTTCCTTCATCGGTGCATGTCTGGCAATTAATATTCCTACTGCCCAGTTACCTTTCATGTGCGCTATAACGCACATTTTGCTCGTACCCTCCACTAAAGCTTCATTACAAGTAGGCATGTCTGCTCTGTTTACCATTTAGATGAAGTATTCAGAAATGTACCTGAAATAGAGTAGGAACTAAATAGATAAGTCCACGAATTTGAAAATATTTATATAAAAATGAAAAACGCAGGAATACTTGCACTTAGAAATGACTGATTGCTTAATTAAACTGAAATAACATTTCCCAGAGGCATATGTTACATTTATATAGTATACTATACTGTATATGGGTGCCTACACATAAATTCATTAATTAGCTGGAAATGCAATAAGATGCTAAGGCTGGAATCAGGCTCTAGTAATCAAGAAAAGTTGGGCAATCCTATCAGGGTGGTGCTCATCTATGAGTTTTCCAAGAAACATATGCCTAGCCATTCAATTTTATTAGGCAATGAGTTCTTTGGATACATAATTTGTTTGCAATGAAGTGCAGTGACACTTGAAATCAGAATATATATATATATATATATATATATATATATATATTCTCCATGATTGGCATTTCTATATGTTGATGGCAAGTTCCAGTGGTGCAGTAATTTGGGAGATAAAACAGCATTGCCCAAAGCTATAGATGGATTCATGCAGGAAGCAGATTTTAAAGGCATTCAGAATAGATAAAAGAGAAAATATAGTTATCAGTACCAGAAAACATAGTTGAACTTGAGACTCAAGAGTCAGAGAAAAGGTATTAATCTCAACCTGGGCACAAATATTAGTGTGGATCTTCAGGGTGGAATCAAAAACAAGGAAAGGAAGAAGTAAAAGTGTGAGATATGAAGAAAATATATAATGTGGGATTAATTTTTTATAATATGATTATTGGAATAGGTACATTATCACTTATCTTCTAGCATATCCTCACTCCAAGGCATTTACTTAATCATTCTTGCCACTTTCTGAAGCAGATCTGGTAGTCTTCTTTTTTGTTTTCAATCTTTTTCATTTATTTGGTACAGGGTCTCACTATATAGCGCAGACTTATAATGATCTTCCTATCTCAGCCTCCCCGGCACTGGGATTCTAAGAGTACACCACCATGCCTAATTTCAAGTGCTATACCCCAGTCATGGTAGTTCTCTTTTATGATTATATCTTAGCTTCATTTTCCTCATTGCTTTGGTGCATAGGATTAATTCAAAATGTTTGTTTTTCATGGTCACTTGGACTTTGAGAAAGAGCCACAAGTTGCATGACACCAGGTCCAATGAAAAAGGCAGTGTAGGATGCAGTGTAGGATGCAGTGTAATGTTTTTAGAAGTCTGCCTTTCAATTGTGTGGCACATTTGATAGTAGTATTATCTAAAAGATATTACAAATTTGCTTCAGAAAGCAGTAAGAACAGTGGAATAAGTTAGATAAAACTCGTAGTATTTTAAGGGTGGTCATTGCAAATGGATTGTAACCATAAATATATGTTTCTATTTATTTGTATTTAATTTTTGTCCTTTTGAGACAGTATGTTGCTGTGCAGTTCAGGGTGCTCTGTAACTCACTTTGTAGCTAGCGTTGGTCATGAAGCAATGATTCTCCTGTCTCAGCCACTTCAGTGCTGGAATTACAGATGTGTACCACCATGCCTGGCCCAAATATATGTATTTTAATTCAAATATTCTCCATATTTTCTATTCACCCTTGACAGTATGTTTTCTAAACCAATCTGAAAGCATAGCAAGATAAAAACCTATATCTCATCCAACTAAAAAATTTATCACCTTAGTAATCTTCGTTTTTACATTTTTCACACTCACCTGTACTCAGTAACATTCCCATGTTCTCATCATTTGTTAATCTTTCTTCTGTATAATCGCATCCTTGAAAACCATTTAAATCAGATGTCAGCGCTGTAGAGAAGTGGTGCTGTATTATTGGTGTCTTCTCTCCCCTTTGAGGAGACACTTAGCATCTCAGAACTTTTGTTTGTGCATCAGGCCATGGATTCTGATGACATCCAGGAGCCATACACTCCAAACCACCTGCACAGTGCTTGATACCCTTTCCAAAACAAAGTAAACAGAAACATTCAGCCTTAACTGTATTTCCAAGTTTCTGAAAATCTTTCTACAGATGATAAAGTGAGGGGCCTAGAAATAGCTTTATTTGATTCTTACCTGATCCCCTTGGGCAAGTCCTTCGATTGAAAATAACTTGAAAAAAGGAGAAAGAAAAGGTAGTTCTTGAGAACTGTGCTTAACGATAATGCTTATAATTCTTTGAATCAATTGAACTATTGAATATCACATGAAAGTTGTAAAATTAAAAGCCTGGTGGAAAAGATAATTTAAGTAATAGATACTTCCCCCATACCTTTTTCAGTCCATCAAAATAATGAGCTTCTATCCAGAGGGGATAGCTGATAATTTCACAAGATAAAAGGTTTTGCCATATTATGGCTTTATCAAAAAAAAAGTGGGAACAAAGTTCAGTGGTGATAAAGCAATAAAATATAGAGGAAAAGCATAAATAAGTATTATAAAAAAGGATTACACGCATCTATGTAGATCAAAAATCATCTGCCTGGTGCTGATGTTTGCATTATGCCAGCTGGAATTTCCAGACAAATTGCTGCATCTTTAAAGATTAAACTAATGCTCCTGACTGAATGAATGTAGTTAAATGCCAGTGAATAAGATGGAGAAATACTTAGACTATGAAAATCAGACAGATGGCTTGGTAAATTAATCTATAAGTATCACAAGATAAGGTTACTCAATGACAGTAATAGAAGACTGTGTTCATTTGCAGGAATATCATTAAAAATGTGAGAGTAATGAAGATTGGGAGGTAAGCATAGGGAAGCTGTTATGCAATTTTCATTACAAAAACCACTCCATGTACTATCACAGGTTTTTTGTTTTGTCGTTTAGAGATAGGGTTTCACTATGTTGTTTAGGCAGCCGAGAACTCACTTTGTAGCCCAGACTGACCTCAAAATCTCAGTGATCCTGGTGCCTCAGCTTCCTGAATCTGGGATTAGAAGCGTGTAATGCCACCTCAGGTTTACTATGATCACTGTTCTACATGGTCAGGCAATTGAAAGAAGAATATTTAAATTCAAAATTATAACATCAAGCAATGTGAAGTCCTAAATGATAAAGGCAATTACTTTTAAGTTTTTGCAAATATACTGTGTATGTACATGGGACTCCTTGAATTAATCATTTCTCTTTTTCTTTTTCTAAGACTTTTTGCAGTACTCTGGATTGAACCCAGAGCATTCTCACTATATGAAAGCCCCAGCATTTTGATACAACATTTTCTGATGTTGCCCAGGAAGTACTTGAATTTGTGATCTTGTCCCATCTTCCCAATGGGTTAGTACTATATGCAACTCATATTTTTCTTAGATATTAAATCAGAACAGTTTTTTAAATTGATGACTGTAGTACAGAAGCAAAGGAGACAATTAGCTAATGTATTTATAAAGAAAAATCAGGCAGAATTAGTACATTTTATTGTTACTTGATTTTATGATAGAACAAATGCATCTGAAAATTAAAATTATACACCACACTTTCACATGTGTAACAGAGGATACAGACAGAAAACTTGATTACATTTGCATTTAAGACTTATACATTTTTTTTTGGTTAAATTTCTGTATTTTGCTTAGGGTCTCACTACTCAGCTCAGACTCACAGTGAAGCTCCTGTTTTCAGCCACTCCAGTTCTGAGATTCCAGGCATGCACCACCATGCCCAGACTTGGGCCTCAGACTCAGCGCATCCAGGGGCCAGGCTGGTGCAGCATGTGGTGCTGGGAAGTGAACCCCAGTCCCTGCGCTTGCCTAAGCAGGCGCTTAGTCCACTGAGCTCTCTCCACAACCCCATATTTAAGTCTTAGTGGAGCTTTCATTTTAAAATTGCTGAGATTTTGTGATCAGGTTAGAGTCTGGGGGCGAGAGTGCTTGTTCCAGCTAGCTCATCTTAACTAACTTGACTCACTGAAGACTGCTGAAGGAGATTGCATCACAGGGATTTTGCCTTCCTCAGTGATGAGCTCACTGGTGCTCATAGAAGAATGAGATGGCAGGAAGTGGGCCTCGCTGGAGCAGCTGGGTGACCGCAAATGCTACGCGAAGACAGCGCTCCCTTTGGAAGTCGCCTTTCTTCTTCCAGGCTGCTGAGCAATAAGCACACCCTCTTCCTGTCCTAGCCTTCCACCGTGAGGATTCTATCTTGGAGCCAGAAACCGTGACCTAAAACCTCTTCAAATAGACCCAAATTAAACTTCCCCTGTTTCAATCAGTTAAGTATTTTTTTTCTCTAACAATAGGAATGCTGACAAATAGAGTGACTGTGATCCATTTCCTTTCTATAGCTTGATATTATTATCTAATACCATGGAAAAGACTAAGTGTACAAAGGTATTTGTAATTAGGTTTGCTGAAGAAAAGGTTCCTATGAGATATTTTCTGTAAGAGTAGTATGAAGTGAGCCAATTAGGCAGGAAAAGAGAAGCATGAGTCCTATTGAAGTTAAAGGTGTAAAAATAGAATCTGAAATAGCAATTATGGATAGTACAAGAGTGAGCTGCTGATGACAGTAAGGTGTTGTTGTGATTCAAGTGTTAGTATAAAGCTACGCTCATGAAGCTAGAGTAATAAAGACATTCTCCTCTCACTTGCCACATTGTCTTCAGCTCTGTCGAAAAGCCAGTGAGCAACTAGAATCATTTAAAAGGAAACTCCAAGGGAGGGCCTGGAAAATCATGCTGATTGGAAGGTGGGAAAGTGAAGAGAGATTTAGTTCAACACAGAATTTGTAGTGATGGATATTGAAATGCAGGAAAAGTAGCCTAAACCAGAGATACAAGCAAAGTAGATGAACTGATAGATTAAAAAAGAGATGAGAAAATGAACAAACCAATACTGTGGTAAAAATAAGCAAACAAACAAAAAAAGAGAATGTAGGATTTGTAAGAATATGCTTTAGGATAGAGGACGTACCAGATATTAAACTGATAAGAACAGATACTACACTTGATCTTAGCCAAAAGGCTGTGCATTCAAAATGGTTAAGATAGATATATAGTTACTTTCTTTTAATGAATAGAGGGATTTGTTCTAATAGTGTTTGTAAATAGGATATCATGTCCACATCTTGTACAGCAATTAACCACTAGGAAGAATGTATGCAATGTGTTAATTATTGAAACTGTCCTACCAATTTTTTTGAAACTGTCTCATTGCTATTTACTTCTCAATAAAATTATGGAAAAAAAGAATAGTTAAAATAGAAATACACCTACTTTTGCTTAACTCAATGAGAAGAAAGATCTGTACTAATAGTGTTTGGACTGGATATCCTGTCTGTATCTTGTACTATGGATAACCACTAAGAAGATTACAATGTACAATGTATTAATTATTGAAACTGTCCTATTAATCAGTTTTGAAACTGTCTTATTGATATTTGTTTTACAATAAAATAAAATAAAATAGAATAGAATATGCTTTAGGGAAAAAAAACTGTTACAAAGAGGTCTAGAGAGGAGGTTGGTGGTATAATTTTATTTAATTAATTAATTAAAATATATTTGGTTGTTGCACAGTCTAACTATGCAGGTGGGACTCATAGTAATCCTCCTGCTTTCAGCCTTCCCAGCTCTGGGATGACAGGTATGCGGCACTATGCTGGGATTCTAGCCAGCTCAACCCATCCTGGGGGCAGGGCTGGCATGGCTTGTGGTTCTTGGGATCAAACTGAAGTCCCTGTGCTTGCCTAAGTGTGTTTCAGCAAGTGCTTTAGTCCACTGAGTTATCTTGCTGGCCCTTGTGGTAGAATTTGAATGTTTAATAAAATATATGAAATAAATAGGTCCCAGATTTTTGACCTGGCATATGGATGTGATGTTTACCTGAGTTTGAGAAGAAGAAAATGGAATGTTGCATAACATCATCACTTAAAAAATATTTTCAGGACCAGCCAGATAGCTCAGCAGATTAAAGTACCTGCTTAGGAAGGCACAGGGACTGGGATTTGATCCTGGGTGTGTGGTGCCAGCCCTGTTCCGAGGGTGTGCTGAGAGGGCAACTGAGACTGGGCATGGTGGCTTATGCCTGTAATCCCAGCTCTTGGGAAGCTGAAAACAGAAGAATCACTATGAGTCTGATCTGCGTAGTGAGACCTTGTAGACATACTAAATACATGTATATATTTAAATATATACATTAAGCATATATATTTTCCTTTTATTTATTTATTCTGATATAATCTCAATATGCAGTCTAGACTCAAGTGATCCTCTTGTCTCAGTCTCCCCAGCTCTGGCATAAAAGGTCTGCATCAGTATCCCCCGTTTCAGAGCCAGCACAGTCAGGGTTCCTGGGATGGTATGGCATGCAGTAACAGGGATTGAACCCAGGTCCTGGCACTGGCCAGCCAGGCACTTAGACCACTGAGCTTCATCTACAGTCCCATATAACATGATCTTATGTTAACAACTGCCTTAACAATAGAAGTTAGACCAATTATTTCTTCATTTCAGTATCACTTTAGACAGGCCTACATCCTTCAATTTTAGGTCTAAAGCCTATGGCTTTTGAACTGCAATATCACTAAACCTTTCATATGTCAACTAATTAATAAAGTTTCCTATAGCTACTGACATGAGGATCACCAATTAGTATAATGAGAATATTCCAGAGGAGGCTTGGGAACGTGAAAAAGCCATTATAGAGTAGTTTCTCATGTCTATACCACATGGATTTAAATCTCGATAACGACATTACCCAAGGGAATAATCAAGATCTTAGAAATCTTTACTTATATATTACATTTTAATCAAACATTTATTTACTACAGTTTGAGCATCTCTAATCTGAAAAGCAAACCTGAAGCACTCCCACCTCTCAAACTTTTCTGTATATCCACAGGAAACTACAAGCAGATAATTCCAACCCTGACCTCAAATGATAGATCACAGTCAAATGTTAGTAGAATAAAAATATTCTATAACATTACCTTCAGGCTATGTGTATAACATTTGCATGAAACATAATTGAATTCTATGCTTCGATGTCTATGTTTCTCCGAGGATCATTGTATTTCATTCTATACATGCAACATTCCAAAATCAGGAACAAAAATCTGAAATCCAAACATACCTGATCCTAAGCATGTCAGATAAGAAATACTGGCTAAGGCTTAGAGATACAAAAAAAAAAAAAATAGAAGTTAGAATTCAATAAAAGTCACTAGAATAGCAGTGTAGTGAAGGAAAGAAAATCTTTCAAAAACAGGCACATGCTTCACATTACAGGGCTCTGTGAGAGGGATGCCTCCTGCTTCTCCAGTGTAAAGGGTGCCCGATGAAGAGATGTGAACATCCAGCCATGGAGAGGACCACAGAAAAGTGAATGCTTAGAAGGAATCCCGATTTTAAGAAAGACTAGAATGTTGAGTGAGCCATTTAAAGTAAAGAAGAGGGGACGGTGAGATGGCTCAGTGAAAGAAGGGCTTCCCTGGCAAGAGCAAGGATCAGAGTTCAATCCCCAGTTCCACCAAAAGAAAAAAGAAACAAAGTAAAGAAGAATGCGAGATGGCAAAGCAGCAGTGTGAACCCGTCCCTGACATGGGAAGCTCGGCTCAGGTGACAATAACTGATGAAGAAATGTAGTGCAGCAATGTATGGAAATTTAAGATGAGAAAGTGTATATTCTTTGTGATTCTAAAACACTGAATCATGAAATTTATTATCCCTTCTCTCTGCACACTCCATTTCACATATCTTGAGATAGTTAAAACCTGGCTTCATAGTATAAAGATTTCTGTGTTGTTCTAAGTTAAAGGATATCTGAAAAATACATGATTTAAAGCTTTTCTACACTATCTTTTGTGAATAAGATGAGGAGAGTTCCTTTGTTTGTGATACATATTGAAACTAATGGCTAATTAAAGAGATATACTCTTGGAAAAAGTCTAATATCTATACAAAAGAAACATCTATAATTATGACAGAAAGGATAATTAGGATATCTTCAGGGAATTTAGCATCAGTTTGTAAATTTTTCTGTACAACTTCACTCAAAAATCTACTTCATTTTAACAGTATGAATTCCAGAAATGTTTGAAGAAATAAAATTATTTTGTTAACCAGAAAATTCTCTTATTTTTTTTTTCTGGAAGTAATTAAATGAATTGGTCTCTGTAGTTTTGAAATTCTTTGTCAGAAGCATTGTCCTATAATACTTTGCTGCATAGGAAACACTTGTTCACACGTTGTC
>NW_004524594.1:10175555-10177212 GCF_000260255.1 Octodon degus
TACCTGTTATAACCTGTGCAATTGATTCCAATTTTGTAGTTCTGTATGTTTCCACTGTAACTTTATTAACAAGGACTATTTGGTATAAGCTGACAACTTAAACTCCATCTTGTAACAAGCTTTGTAACTTCTGTTTTGCAAAACCTTGATTTGTTTTGTAACCCCCCACCCACCCATGCCTTCCCTAAAGAATGTGGCTATTTATGCAAATAAGAAAGTGTTCCTCAGCATCCAGAAAGAAGATAAAAAATGTTCTTCAACATTCTGCAAAATGAGTTAAAGTGTCCTTCCTACAGAAACAAACAGAACGCCTGAAAATGGGTAAAACTGTTATCAGATGTCCTTCAGACTACCCAGACAAAAACAACACCTAAGGCAAATAAAACATATTCCTGTAGGGTTTGCAAAATGTGACATTGTCTATAGAAACAAAGAGTAACACTTGGTCATGACTAACTAAGCTTTGTGAAATACTCCCTCCTTCCCCTACTCTTGTAAATAAAGCACTTTTAGTTAAGTCTGGTTTTTGATTTTTGGGTTACAACAGTACCTGGCCATAATATATGTTGAGGGCTTACAAGAGAGCTCAGCAGACGAAACACCTGCTCAGGAAAACACAGAGACCTGGGTTTGATCCCCTATGCCACATGCAGTGCTGGTGAACCACTGGGGAAGCTGAAACAGGAGGAAGGATTACTATGACCTGGTAGTGAGACTCTGTACCTGATTTATTTTTCTCATCCTTAATGAATGCTTGAAATCTAAAACCATTTTAAACTGGTGAAAAAAGATGACTGGCTTAGAAAGACAAAAATTTCTTTTTGTACATATTTAATTGGAGAAGAATATGAAATAAGTAAATATCTAAAGTATGTGACATGTTAGGGAATGTTAAAAGCAGTGAATTAAGTCAAAGCAGAAATAGCAAGTAGTCATCTGCTAGAACCAGGAAAGTAATGAAAAACATAACTGTCATATAATCCAACAGTCCCATTACTGAGTATACATCCCAAGCATAGTCACTCGATATGTAAAAGAGAGGGCGGTTTTATCTGTTCATTGTAGACTAATTCTCAGCACTCAAAAAAGGTAAATCTGTCAAATATCCAACAATAAGTAAATAAAAAGGGAGGAGTTTTGAGTCAGCATAAATGAAACTAGAGGGTATTTTGCAAAGTAAAACAAGCCAGGCATTCTACAATAAATATTGCATGATCTCAAGTGTTGGTATAATCGAAAAATCATGCCAGTACAGAAGTAGTCAGCATGTTTACAGTTACCTGTGACTATCAGATGAAAGGGAATGGAGGGATATTTGAAAAGGGTAACAAACTTCAGGTAGACAAGAGGAATTATCTCTGGAAATCCATTATAGAGCATGGAGACTATATGTAATAATGAGCTATATAATTATAATTTGCTGAAAGAGTAGATGTTAAATTTTTCCACCTCACATGGGAGTACATTTTTGGAGCAGTGACACATTAATTTCATTCAATTATTGCACAATTATACACATATCAAGACATTACATCTTACATATGATAGATATTATCGTGGGCACATAAAATATATGTATACATTTTTGTAAATGAAATAAACAAATATATTTATATTTAATACAAGTTTGAAGATGTCAAGTTTATGGCCTGTATAA
>NW_004524594.1:10184427-10185709 GCF_000260255.1 Octodon degus
GGTTCTTGCACTTGCCGGGCAGGCTCTTACACCACTGAGCTATCTTCCTGGCCCTGGATGCAGGTTTTTAAGTGTATGTCTATTCTTCACTGCATCCACATTGCTATTCAGTATGAGAAGACAAGAAAATACTATTTGAGAAAAGTCATAAATGTACAAATGCTGTTGCTTGTGAAACTTGTTTTTCAAGGGAATAGTTATAATAATAATAATATCAAGTGATTTAGAGTAGAAACGTGTACTGTAGATTGGAGTAGAGAAAAAGGAACGTTCTCTGGGAGACTATGTGAAAGTCAATGTGCTGGTAAAATTTCTTCTTTCTTTTCTTTTTCTTCTCTTTTTTTCTTCTTTCTTTCTTTCTTTCTTTCTTTCTTTCTTTCTTTCTTTCTTTCTTTCTTTTTGTGCTGGGAATTGAACTCAGGACCTGGTAAGGCTCTGCGATGCTGAGCTATATCACCAGAGAGACCGGTCATATTTAGTTGGGTTTCATTTAAATAACAAAAGAAGTAAGGGAAACAGAGAAAGACAGATAGATAGATAGATAGATAGATAGATAGATAGATAGATAGAGAAAATAGACAGACAGAAAAATATGGATATAGATATAGATAGAAAGAAAAATATAGATAATAGATATAAGTAGACTTTCTCTTGTTTTTGTATATTTTAAGGAAGGGTCTACGGAGTGTTCAGGGTCTCACTACTAGATTCAACTTGGAGTGATCTGCCTGTATTCAGCCTCCTAAAACCTGGAATTACAGGCGTGTGCCACCACACCGAGTCTCAATCTCTGTCTCAGCGCAACTCGGCACCTCCAGGGCAGAGTCAACATGGCAGACCGAGGGATGAAACACCCTACTCCTGTGCCTGCTTGGAGGCGCTTTAATCCACTGAGCTATTTGGCTAGCCCTAAATATAGAGGTAGACGTAGAGGTAGAGGTAGAGATAGATACAGGATAGCTTACAAAATTTTACTGCTGAGATTTGCTCATCTATTGAAAGGAATAGTTGATGCTCAAATCAGGCAAGCTCTTATTCTACTGAGCTATCTATCTCCCCAGTCCCTTTTTTCTCAAATCTTGTATGCTTATATATCTGGTAATCTATACAACTAATTTGAGGACAATATTATACACAATGACAACCACTGTAGAGTTATTATTTTGTTCACTGAAATTCTATATCAATTCTTCTTCTTCTTCTTCTTCTTCTTCTTCTTCTTCTTCTTCTTCTTCTTCTTCTTCTTCTTCTTCTTCTTCTTCTTCTTCTTCTTCTTCTTCTT
>NW_004524594.1:10185831-10186975 GCF_000260255.1 Octodon degus
CTTGTGCTTGCCAGGGAAGCGCTTATTCTACTGAGCCATCTCTCTGGCCCCTCATGCTTCTTTTTAACATTTTTGTTCTCTTTCAAAATAAAGAAAATGAATACATGTTGAAAGGAAGAACAACAAAAAATACAGCCAGCAATCAATGGACTTCCTGCATCACCTCCATATATATGCAGTAGGGTGGCTACTCCTGTGGAGAGACCTGGAGACTAACAGTTCCAAAAGTTGGCTAGAAAAAAAGTGAGGATGTGGAGTGAATAAATTCCAAGTTGTTCGTTATGCAAGGAAAGAAGTTGATAATTGAGGAGAACACAGAATAGTGTGGAAAATGTGGTTATGTGTGTGGGGTGGGGGGCTAGAGCCAAGATAATGGATTAGCATCACTAAAGTAAACTGGAGAGATACAAATCAAATAAAAAGTTAATAAAAATTAAAGTACAGCAAAGACACTACTGACAATATTTATTTTTATAAATTTTTTTATTAGAGATTTAATGTTTCTTAAAGTTTGGTTGTATCAAATGTCAGTATTTTGAATGTACTAAATTAGGTTTTTTTGTAACTGTTTGTTTTAAAGAAACTGCCTTGAAACTGACATCTCAGCTTTTTTAGCTGATTTTAAAATTTTTATTAGCTCCTATCTGCAGTATAAGTTTTCATTATTTATATGGAAATGGTACATGAGCATGATGCATCTATTTAGAAAACACAGACTTGTGAGAAATCACTAAAGCAAAAACAATGTAAAGCAGATTAGGGGCATGAAAACAGTTTAAAGATCGCAGGAAATGAAAGAATTATGTATATTGCAAACTTCACAAGAGTGATGACAAAAGTAATGATAGAGATTAATTCAGTAGTGTCTTACCACTTATTATACTTTTTTAAAAGATTAACTGAAACAAAAAGACAAGGGAAAAATTAAGATTTATTGAAAGCAAATGCCAATATTCAATTATTTCCCCAATCTTGCATAACTATATCTGTTAATCTGAGCAACAGATCTGATGATATGAACAGATAATATAATAACCATTATTTATTAGCTACCCCTGTTTTAAATATCTGTAACATATGTATTGTTTTATGTTACCCTGTTTGTGTCTTCTTTCTATTTATTTTTGCTTTAGGTTTTTTTTTT
>NW_004524594.1:10187630-10190641 GCF_000260255.1 Octodon degus
CAGGATACTTTTTAAAATGTCAATGGGCAATCATATCCATTAATCTACTGCACAAATTTTCAATTCCATCATCTGTCATTTATTTCAGGAATTTTAATGTACTGGGCCAAGACGTACTGCTACAAAGAAAAATTAATTTGTATTCTAATAAAGAAATTTTAATATGCAATTCCTTTCTTGTGTTTAGTTCTCAAATGTTTTTACCTTGAAAGAATTTTGAACAGCATTCTTCATTCTTGCATATTAACTTCAGAAACAAAGTTTAAGTCAGTATAATAGTTCAAAGGAAGCTTTTCTAAAAATTGTGCAGGCTCTACATAGCTTCCTGCTCATATTTAAAGAACAGAAATTTAGCATGGCAAATAGTTCAGTCTATTTTTCTTTTCCTCCAACATGGTAGGAATATGAATAGTATATGTGATGTATTTGTTGAGCTCCTACTATTGCATTGTTAATGCAATCAAATAAACCACATTTTTTCCCCAGGATTGCTTTGAAATTTATTTGGGAGCAGTGTGTTTGTGGGTAATGATGAAACCAAAGAACGTGAACCATAGAATCTGTGATCCCTAATGGAGCCACAACTTTTGTGCAAATGGCACCTCTTAGCAAATTAATTTTATGGTCTTGGCAGAGTAATTATCAGTTTCTAGCAGAAAGTAGTAGAAAGTTTTGCTTAGTTGTGAGGCTGAAGAAAGTAGGCAAATTAATTTTGGATGAGGTTTCTTTGTTAAAGTTCTTAATGCCACTGAAAAGTGGTGCCAAATAAACTATTAAAAGAATAGCTAATGAAGACAATACTGATAAATCAGACCCTTGGGTTAGAGGAAATTAGGTATTTTTTTATATCATTGCTGAAAAAAAAAAGAGGCACTAACAAGCTCATTCCTTTTAAATGTTAGTTTGATAGCAATGTTTACCTCATAAAACAAATGCTTAGTGTCTTCTGATAAGTAACTTATTCATAATCACATAGATTTTTGCCTGCATAATTATCAAAGAGTTATCTGCCCCACTTGTAAATGACAGTATAATTGAAAATTCAAGGCTTAATGAAACCTGCACTTCCTGATGCTGGATAAATTAGCTTCAGCCTTCCTAGCTTCAGTCAGTGGGACTTTAAGACGAGGATATCCCTGCACACAGGGCAATGCCGTATGTGCTATCTGTCTTTCATCGCAATTCAAAATATCTAACATCTTAAACATGGCCTTAAGGGGCTCATGCAAATGAAATGAAAGGAGTATACATTCATAAATGCTTTCCTATGTTATGAATTATCTTCCAAAATATACAGTGTAATCTGTAAGGTCTTGGAAAACATATTTAGCATATGTTCCAAGATTCAAAAAGTTTGGGCTTTGATTACTGTTTTTTAATCTTCCCAACAAAAATGTATATGTTGCCGCAGGAAATGAGTCATGTCATGTAAAAATGGTAACGTGAACAGAAGATGAAAAGAGAGAGGGCAATTCAGCATATTATCTTCAAATTTTACAAGTATCACTATAGAAAATATGAAACTGCCTGTTTTAGGAAAAATTTACCTTTCAATTCTAAAGTTAAAAATCTGTAAGTAATAGTTTCTTAAAAAGTAAGTATGTTTAGTATCTTTACTGAGTTGTATATTAAGCATAAAATATCAATTAAAAGTTGCATTGTATATTATTTTTTTGTTCTCTTTCAAATAATTAAAAAAATTAGAAGTAAAGAGGACAAACAGATTTTGCTGAAAAGAAGAGTTAATGTTGAATTGTTTAATAACATGTCTATATCCAGTAATCTGAGTAAAAAATTTGATGATAAAAATATGTAATATAACATTTTTAATTTTCTATTCTTATTTTGAAATTCTGTACCATTTTTACTGTTTGGTGTTGCTTTGTTTTTGTCTGTGTTCCTGTTGATTTGTTTTCTTTTTAAAATTTAAAAAAATGCATTATTGCCTCCCTTTAACCATACTAAGAAAAAATCTGAATTCGTAAATTTATGTTATATTAACTTGTGTTAAAAATTGGAGCATAGCTGGAAAGTTTGAGTTAGGCCAGTTTATAGATTCATTTGTTGTGTGGTCATACCAGTTTGAAAAGTATAAATATCCTTTTCTTAACTGTCAGCATTTTGCACATACATTCTCACAAAAATACATGCATGCATGCATGCATACATACTTACATGTGGAAAAGCTTTGAAGTCCTGTGAATTGGCATATGGAAGAGGCTTTTCACAGAAATTGAAAGTAGGATCTTTTCATGCGATACCAGGAGCATAATAAAATTCAGACATAAAATCACAAAGACGAAAGTGAAACATGAGCCTGAGGAAAAAATAACTTCCCAAAATGAATAAGCTAAGTAGAAGTAAATAAGTCAGCCCTGGACTCGGATGGAGATGAGTGAAAGGAAACATGGACTAAATGTCAGTGGACTTCTAAAAGGGAATTATTTTCCTATGATTCACCTAGTCCTCTGCCTGGTTCTCCTTATGCTGTCTTAAATTTGGAAAGAATTAGTGACAAAAGCCATTATGTGTTCATAAAATCTGAGGACCAAGAAGATCCTGGCTCCCACGCTCAGGTAAATCCCAGGAAGACAATGAGACGCTGCAGGCAGAGGGACAGCACGCTGCTGCTCTAGTCCCACTGCTGCTCTGCTATTGTTACCGCAGTGTAATGTGAAGTATACCTTGTACAGCACCAAATGGCATCATACAGTAAGGATTTCCTAATCTCAGATGAAAAGCTACAGTTTACAATACAGTCCATAGACATATGCTTTAGATAAAGTTTACCCCAAGAATTCTTATGTATTCACAGGCAGAGACCTCTGCAAAGATACTGAATTATGTGTTAATCTGGAGATGGGTTCATACCCAAGTGTGCCGCTTGGGGAGGGCATGCCTTTGGACTGTTTATCACCTACCCTGATTCATCCCTTCCCCCTTTTCTCCTTTACTGCTGTGAGCTTTCTACTAGAATGAAATTCCACACTGATGTTTCTCCCTTGGATCTA
>NW_004524594.1:10191736-10192331 GCF_000260255.1 Octodon degus
ATAATAATAATACTTCTCTATCCACAGAGAAGCTGTTCTTAAAAGTTTTCTATAAAATAGCCGGGTTGAACTCTATTTCTGCAAGTCAATTAAATCATACTTATATGTTTACAGATCAGGCTAAGGCAAGATTGCTTATGTTCTTAGAATAGCAGGAGACAGAATAGGAAGAATTATTTGTAATATCCAGACACAATTGTCTTCATAGAATGAATACAGCACATATTTTTGATCTAAAGGAAACAGGCTTTTTCCTTGGGGAGAAATATTTGAAATCATGCAACACACTGTTATTTGCCCCATAATTTAAGTATATCAGAAAATAAATTACACTGATAGATAATTTTCCTAGAATTAACATTTTAAAATGTTACTTTGAACAAATGAGATATAACCAAAAATGTTTGTCTTTTAAAAAATTCATCGTACCTGTATTTAATATGCTCTGGATCTTTCTCTCATAAATTTCTAGAGCAGCACTCAATCAACAAAACAGCATGATTCTTGTTATACAGATGGTAAAACTGAGGCCTTTTAGCCTTTTTTAAAAATGAATTCTAGGGCCTGGGGAGATGGTTCAGTAGAATAAGCGCTT
>NW_004524594.1:10192654-10195126 GCF_000260255.1 Octodon degus
CATCTTGACCATACAATGACTTGCTATAATCTTTGTCTTTTTGGAGTCATATAACTTCTCTTCGTTAAAATGCATAATCATTTTGAAAAACCAAAACCCAGAAGTTTAATTTCTCTTTTGTTGCAACCTATTAAAATGTATGCTACTATTCAGGAAGAAAATGCAGAAATAACTTGGCTCCTGTGAGTGAGAAATATCTAAGAGCTTTGAAAGAAGCACTGAAGGAAAACCCAGGAGTGAAAGAAACAAAATATAAAATGTAAAAATGGAAACATGAGGTGACTTGGCATCAAAATGGTCCAATCCTCACATTTCTCTGATGTCATAGGTGGTAAAAGAGAGTTAAGACTTTTTAGTAGGAAAAGTCAGAAAGATCTACTTTTTAGTAGGAAAAATAGAACATGACTACTATCTCAATGAGACACAGAAATATGAATCAAAGATTAATATATTAGAGTTTAACACCATTTGATTAAAGAGAGAAAATAATATGCACTAAATTGTTCTATTAAATAACACATAAATGTTTTATTATTTAAAAGACTCTCTTAATATTGTAAATATACACTGACATTCTACCATGTGACTCTCTACCAGTCTGCATTCATTGGAAATAGTATCATTTGTGCACATACATTTAGTGGAAAGTTTCTTATGTTTCAGTTCAATGAATACAGACTACATGTCAACTTTAGAAAGTCTTCTTCCTAACTACACGACTCTGATCTCATTTCAAATAGAACATTTATTTGAGAAGACTTACAGTTGTACAATAATTCCTCTTCCCCACTGAGATGCATGCAAATATTCTGAATGCTTCATATCAGGGTTGTGACCTAGGAATATCTTTCTGAAGGATCCAGGAACCATCACTTTGAAAGATAACCATCAAAGACAGAGCACCTGTCTTCTGGTACCTTCTAGGAAAGGAGAACAGTTTTAATTGATGAGGATTTGCAAAGGTAAAATGCCTAGTCACAAAAAGACCATTTGGAATGATTTAGGAATTACTTTCAGTTATGGTACTGAGGAATAACATGCACTATTCAGATTCTCCTTTAATTAATTCCACCTCCACAACTTTTTTATTACCTTAATTTAGTTCTTAAATAATATAGAAATAAAACTTCAATTCAGCAGAGTTGAGATCAAACTCTCACCCATTGCAATGCCCTTTCAAAAAATCTTAGTCTATTGATATTTTTTGAGGAACGCATTTGCATTCAGTATCATCATGAGAAAATACGTCAGTCATGCATCCACGGTTCCTTGATTAAGAGCACTAATTTAACCCCATAAGTATATTTTTAAAATCTTATAGTGTCAGAGTCCTCAAAACATAAAAAAGTAGTGTGACAAAAATTAGATCTTGTTTCGTATATTCAATGACCTGAAATCTTTGGATTTGATTTTAAGTCATGAAAGGGAAATAAGTATTTTTGAGGAGAGAATTACTTTAATCACATTATGAAGGACTTACAAAACAGGTTTTTGCTTCACTGTGATTCTGTCCTGTTGCTGATTGTTAATCATTTGTCTTCTCTAAGTAGGAATCCTGAAGACAGCTCAAATCTTTAAAAGCCTACAAGCAAATATAAGAAAACTAGATTTTTATGTTTTTTTCAATATGGAGACATTAGACTTATTTTTTCTAATTACTTGTTTTGCTGATATCCAACCTTCCTCGCCTACCATTATTCTGCCTCCCACTGTCTTTTACTCCTTCACTCTTCTGATAATAGTACAACTTTTCTTAGATTGGACATGTTAGGGAAAACATGCAACGTGTTTTTGTTCTGAGTTTTGCTTATTCTATGGTACAGTGATTTTTGAAAAAATGTATTTATTGGGTACAGGGTCTCACTACACAGCTTGGACTCATAGTGATTCTTCTGTTTCAGCCTCCCTAGTGCTGGAATTACAGGAGGGCACCACCATGCCCAGTCTTGGTGACCACTCAGCACACTTGGAGTGGGGCTGGCACTGTGCGGTACTGGAGATCGAACCCAGGGCCTTGCACTTACCAGTCAGGCGCTTAGAACTTTGAACTGTCTCTGCAGCCTGGTACAGTGATTTTGAAAATTAAAGATATGGGACTTTGTCTTTATCTTTCTGTATTTTTAATCATTTGCTTTATTTATAGTCTATTCAGACATAATTATGCAAATATGCAAAGGAGAATAAATGATCAGTCTATATTCTTGTCACATGTTAGAGAAGTCTAATCTCAGTTTTATTTGTAATTGATTGCTGGGTCAGCTGTGTGTTATCTCAAAACGATGGTCTTATGACATTTTTTCAGGTACAGAAAGAGGCAAAGCAGTTCTACCTTATGTGTGATAGAGCTGTAAAATTACACCTGTACATTTCATTCTAAACCTGACCTCTGGTGTTTAGAACCTAAATCTCAAAAATGTACCATTAGTTGTCAAAATGACAAACTAGCCTACAAAAACAGTCGAGGTTATTATA
>NW_004524594.1:10195371-10201715 GCF_000260255.1 Octodon degus
GCCATCTCAGCGCACGCCAGGGGTTGGGGTCGGCATGGCAGGCCCAGCGATCAAACTGCGGCCCCTGCACCTGCTTGCAGGTGTTTTTATTGACTGAGCTATTTGGCCGGCTCTAGTTATTTTATCCATTGATAAGCTTCATAGCATATTGTTTTCCAGTTAAATGTCCAATCGAGGGCACAAATTGCTATGGTGAACCTCTTAGTGGCAGTTACTTTAGGAAAGAAAAACTTGTGGCCTTAAGGAGTACAACTTAAAAGAACCATGTATTCAATATATTGCCCTACAGGTACTTTTACTTCACAAAAAAAGAGAAAGGAAATCTTCTAAAGATGTGACTTGAATGGGAAGAAATTGTGCACACCTCAATGTTTTATTCTGTAACTGAAGAGCAAAGAGACAGTTTATGGAACTGGAGAATGAGAACAACACTTCTTCATCAGGACAAAAGAAAACATAAAACCCAGTTATGGCAAATGATGAGAGAGTCTCTCCATGTTACAAAACTAGAGAGAGTATCTCCTGTGCCTATCTTGATTACGTAAAATTTCTGGCTCAATTATCAGAGACCAAAGCATGCAGGAAAATCTATTAAATGAAAAAATGCTTGCAACCAGCAATTCTACCTTGTGGACCTTTTCAAATGTAAATAAGAGAAGCACAGGGACAGGATGTGAGGAATATTTATTACAGAGTCCTTTTTAATAGCTAAAAGCTCCAAATTACCTAAATATTCACTAATAGGATAATGATTGCATAAGTAATGGCTTAGTTATAATAAACATGGATAATAAAATGATATTCAAAATCATGTATAAAATTAATGATAGATATACACATGTAATTTAAGAGACAAAAGCAATATCCAAAAACCATTTATGACATTGAGATAATGACATGGGTGTACATATTGAAATTTGTATTAAAATCAAAACATTTTCTCCTGAACAGAGATAACACTCTGTTCTCTTATTTTATTCTTACTTGTCTCCTTTCTTTAAAATCCCTTGCATTAAAAAGTTAGTGCCTTTATGATTAGAAAGTACATAAAAATATAATTAATTATAAAGTGTAAAGTCTGAAATGATATCCTACTCCTAAACTGAAACATTAGTGTGCCAAGCTTTCCACATGCTGGCAGATGACTCTGGGTCACAGGTCAGTTTCTTTCATTCTGGTGGTACAGCAGGCAGCACGATATCAGTGTTTTCACTGGGTCCTCTCATCACCAAAGACTCTCAGGAGTGAGACAGAGGATTTCAGCCCCTTATTTCACAATCCAGGAAGCTTACATACAAGGAATCCATGTGTTGTGGAGTTTCCTATAACCTGCTTGTCCAGTGCTGCAAAAAGAGAGATTATCCTTGGTGTGTTCATTGAAAATAATGAGGGAGACACCCTAGATGCGTACACACTCTGTCTTCCAAAGCTGTTTGTTAAAAAAAAAGAAAAGAAAAGAAAGGATCGCCTTGATAGCCAACCTATCATCTCTCCAAAATTCCAATATTGCTTGCACAAATTAAATATACAGCTGTCAAAGATCAGCTAGAGTAAGTGTCTCTCAACACAAGACGACGCTTCAACTCAGTGTCTGTTATTTCCTTTCATTTAGACATTGCTGGGAAAGGGAGAGGTGCTTTTAAAACACTGTTTCTACTGTTGCCATCAAGGCAATCCTGTTTCCAGAACCAGTGCCTGAGTTCCTTACAGGGCATTCTAGAATTTATTTCAAAAACCAGAGCAGAATCTATAGCTTTCTTGCAAACTAAGATTTCCTAATTCTTCAGTTGTCGTGTGTGGATTCCCACAACTTTTTCCTTCCAACAATAAATATAGACAAGCCCTCTATACTTATTGTTGGGGCAAATAAGAGATGGGATGCTTCCCAGAATATGTTTTGTGAAGCAAGGACTCCCACTGTATGAAGTGGGATGAGGATGCTTTTTGAGTAATCGTCATATTTCAGAAATTCAGAATATAAAATGTAAATTACATTTTCAATTTTAATTAAGAGATATTCTGGGGGTGTAAATGAGGAAAATTTGAAATAAAAATGGTCCACATATAATTGATTTGTGTAGCATTTTCCTAAATGTAAATATCATTTACTGAAAACATATGCCAACACAAAACATTCTCCAAGGAAAGCTCACATACATGAAATACATAAAAACACATTGTTAGACAAACTAAATTTATTTGATTTTTCTTCACAAATGAGAACCCTCTGAAGGTGAATAAAAAAAGTATCACATAAAATTATTTTTTTAACTTAATCTCAGTAAGTTTTATTTTGTTCTAATTTTTAGATGAACTCTTTTTTTAAAAAAATTTATTTATTTATTTTGTGTGTGTGTGTGTGGCCAGCTCAGCCCACCAGGGTTCGGGGCTGGCTGGCATGTGGTGCTGGGGGATTGAACTGTGGTCCCTGTGCTTTGCATAGCTTGTTCTAAGTAGGTGCTTTACACCACTGAGCTATCTCACCAGCCCCTAATTTTTGGATCTTATCTATTTTATTTCTCTTAATTCAATGTTGAATCAGCAGAATTAGTTTAAGTAAATATTAATGCAAGTAAATATAACATCATCTACCTGAACAATAACTTTGAAACAGTTATCTCATGGATTTCCGTTCATTTTTGCTACTAGCTCTAATTCTGCAGACATTATTGATGGGAAAAAAAATAAGATTTACAAAACTATGCTTCTTAGAGCTATCTACATATAAAACTAAAAGTGATATCCCAGAGATATTCCAAAATGGTTATTTAAGCTAATGATTTAATGAGAAAATAATAACTTTGTATTATATCAATTTTTATACTTTCAAAGATTTATTCACGAATAAATGAAGAGAACTATCATACTCCAAGTTGGTCGTGAGCTAGTCTTTTTCCATATGTCTAATGAAACCACCTTTTATGTAATTTATTCTAAATATAGTTAACATTTTTATTGAAAAACAATTGTTTTTATTCAGTCTGCTGGCTTACAAGTAATTAAATAAATAAAATGTATTATTCCATCTCAAAGACAATATTGGTAGACAGGGAAGAAAACAACTCAGGATAGTCTATATTGACATTCATAAAAGTCAATAAAACTAAAACGGTAAACAAAATTTCCCTCTGGCTGAAGCAGAGAATGATTTTTTACTTATGGAAATGAAAATTTATACCTACATCAAGAAAAATGGTGTGATATGAGTTTTAAAATAAAGTATGATATAACGACAATTTATTAACAACAAAAGAACACTCCTTTTATGTTACTTCAAATTTTAATCCTTTCACTTTTTAATCTACAAATTTTCATTGAATAAATGCCTACAGTAGTAGATATTCTGTTTTATATGTTTAGCATAGGCTGCCTAATTTAAGTATACCAATACATTTTATTATGCTTTGGCCTACTCATTTATAAAAAATGTGTTTACCATAGGGCATTGTCTCAGTTACTCTTTTTTTCATTGCTGGGACAAATATCTAACAGCCAAAATGAAGCAAGGAAATGTATGTACCTCACACTTACTGGAGGTTTCAGTCTATACTCAGCTGGCTCCAAGGCAGGTCAACACATGGTAGAGAGCAACCTTTCATGGTTGTGGCAAAGAGCAAGAACAAAATGGAGAAGTAGCAGCAACAGTGGCTACAGAGAGTGAGTCTGTTTCTTTTATGTTGCATTCAGCAACCGCCCCAGAATGGGTGCAGTACTCACACCCATAATCCCAGCAGCACTCACACCCATAATCCCAGTAGATCATGAGTTAATCACAAACATATTTCCTATGGTTGATATCAGAAGAGAGCTGATCAACACGATTAGACACTAGGGCAGCAATGAAATCATTTTTACAAAGATGCAATAGTCTTTATTATTTTTACCATTGGAACTTACTCAGAAGCATAATGTCTTTACCTGGCTATCAATTAGCCATCTTATTTACTATTTGTCTTTTTTTGTTTGTGTTTTCCACCCTTGGTTTCTTGCAAGTAATCTTTATGAAGTACAACTCAGATCCTTCTTGCTGAAAAAATTGCAAGTGCTCACAGAAAGAGAAGTAACATCATAAGAGAAGCCCAATATATGGTTTCCACATGCATTTCATCAACTAACCTACCTACATTCCAAGCCATAAAAGTCATGTAATGAATGTCTTGAACTTTTTTTTTTCTTTAATATCCACGTGCTCTCTGGAGATTTCACTTTACAAGATCCCTTGACAAGATGTTGGTTTTAAATCTTTCTTGCAAGTGTAACTTGAATGATTATCTCCTTAGGAAACTGTTCTTATAACTCACTACTAAATATCACTTCAGAACTAAATAAAACTGCTTACTTTTCTTAAGTCTGTCGTACCACTTTCTTTATACTTCAAAGTTATCTGATTTCTATTATTTTATAATCTTTGATTACTATATAACCATTAGTACAGGTAGTATATAACTGATATACTTCACTACAGTATGTGGTATATATACTGCACTATAAATATGATATATTCTTTTTTCTCCAACTGTATTTTATTAGTACATTTTAAGTATACTCATTGATCATTTTCATCACAGAGAATTTGTATTTGTACATGATATAACTTGTTGCTTTTTTCCCTACGTCCTACCCACCTTCAACCCGTTTTGCCTTTCTGTTCTTAATAATGTACTATGTATCACAATACATGTGTATTATGCATATATATAATGGAAAAAGTGTCCACCACCAAAATTTGCCTAACAGCTTTTGCTAGAATACTACCCACAGCTGAAGAAACGGTAACAATCAGCAATAAAAGGGTCATCTTTTAATTGACTCAGTACAGGTTTTCAAAAGTAGATAATCTCTCACATCAAGTTAATTACAGTTACTTTTTTCCTGATAATGACTTAGCTTGTGTTTTGAATGCTTCCTCGCCTCACTAAGACTGTGATGATATTTATAAATTTCCTAAAATTGTCCTGCCTATAACATTTCTCTGTGACATTACTTTAGTCTGCAATCCCTGAACCCTCCTTGGCAGAATCCACGGAGTTCTTCTGAAGGACTTCGAAGGAATTCTATATATGGCTTAGAAACACTTCTAAAGGAAGCAGGTGGGTAACCACAGGAACCAAGTTCACCTTGGAAATAGATTCGGAAGAGCTGTAACTCTCCATCATAAAGAAAATAACTTCGGGGCATCGTTGCTGGCTGCCCCCTAACTGTGTGATACTCACACAAGTCACAGTGCCACATGGCGAGAGGGGAGCTTTCAGAAGTGTGGGAACTGAAGATGAAAGCGAGTTGATGGAACTGGGGGAAGGTCACACTTTCAAAGTAGGTGAAAGCAAGCCGCGCAAAGTATACCTTGGAGAATATAGAGTTCAATCACAGTCCTAAACCATACTGCAAAAGAGGAGACAGAATAGTGTTGGAAGCTATTTTTTTTCTTTGCTCATACATTTATTATCTTTATATTAGTATAAAATTCATCAAATAGCTAGCTGAGAAAAAATAGGACTTCATTTTCTACAGCCCATAAAGGAAAAAAAGGTTAAAATTCGTCCTTTTAAAAGACAATTTTTAGGTCTCAAATGGAGCTGAGACTAGAATACAACAGTGTGATGCTTCTTCAGACTATTATTTGGCATTAAAAGAGTAAGCAGCTAGTCAATGTACTTAGGCTGGTACAATAGTGCAATGAATAATGATTTTCACACTTTTGCTTTCAATCCTATGCTATAAATGTAGTGTGCCTCAGAAGTATTTTAACATCTAATATGCAATCCATTGGTATTTGCATAGAAATATGAAACAATTCTCAGCAATTATCTTTGTGAAAGGTTAAATAGTAAATATTTTTAGGTTTTGAAGGCCATGCCAACCTCTAATGTACTACCTAATGAGCCATGAACAATAATATAACTGACGAGCTGAGTTCCAAAAAATGTGTTTATTTACAAGGAAGACAATGCATCAGACATGGCCAACAATGATTTAGCAAATAGTAGTCTTAAGCATTATTTTAGCGTTATGCATAAAAAGCGAGAAAAATGTTCTCATATACATGGGATGAACAGCTAAACAAGTAATTATATTTAAAATGAATAAGAAGAAATATTTGAGGTAAGTGCTATGAGACAGAGGCAGCTAGAAAATTCCAAGTAACATAGTCATTTATTCTTTATTTGCATTTTAATTTTGGATATGTATAAACATACTGATATCTTCTGAACTTGGCTGAGAAGCCTGAAACATTGGTGTCATATCTTCGAATAGGAATTTGTTGTGACCTATCCAAATGAATCCATTGGGTTTATAAAATTATTTAATTTCCATTATGAAATTAGTACAAATTATTATTATTA
>NW_004524594.1:10201855-10206150 GCF_000260255.1 Octodon degus
ATGCCAGCCAGCCCCGCCCCCTGGTGGGCTGAGCTGGCCACACACACACACACACACACACACACACACACACACACACCTCTCTCTCTCTCTCCCTCTCTCTCTCTCTCTCAAATAAATAAAAAATAAAATAAAAAAATAAAGCAGTTACAGTGATTCCTTTTCAATGATAATTTGAATTACTAAATTTGTACCTTATTAGCATTTCAACATTGTTATAGATAACTGTGTTCTTTTGAAATATGTCACCAAGTTATAGAGAATTTCAAACCATCAAATATTTCTTGTGCTCTCACCAATATCATGGTTATATTATGAGGAAAATTTATCAATTCTTTGTCCTCCTTAGTATTTTATTCTATAAAAATGCTTAATTTTCAAAAATTAGACTTAAAAATTTGCAGAAGTTTAAGATGTCCTTATAGTCCTTTCATAAAAATGTGTAATTCTTACATAATTTTTTTCCAATAGTATCTCTTTTGTCTTTTCTTTTTAACCTGATATTGCTTCTGAAAAGTTATACTATTCATGGTACTTTGCTATTACGAAGCACAACTATAATTACATATAGGGCGCTGGCCACTCATTTGGAACTGAGAGCTCTCTTTCTGTTCTGGAGTATTTCTGGTTCTAATTTGCAGTGGGAATGAGTTCCTCAAGACCAAAAAGGACAAGGCCTGGTCAATTAAATGCTAACCATTAAGGAGAATTAGACATAATTCTTCATTCTAGATTTGATTTAAAATAAGGTTTATAATACCATATAAAAATGAAGTGATATCCAATGGACAGAGTTTAAAACACAAAGGAAAATGTCTCAAGTTACTTAAAAGCATCTTTAATCTGCAAAGTCAGGTCAGGTATAATAGAAACTCACTGTCTACTTACCTTAAATAAATTTCACAGGATGCAAAAAACAAAAGCCAACTTGACCATAGAAAGAAGAAAATGGTATATTATTTTAAACATAAAGAAGCTATAACTCCTATTATGGAACTCAGCTTTCTCTTTGTTAATATATAATACACGTTGCCTGCCATTTAAAGGAAGGGAATTCAATTTTGACTCACAGCTTCAGAAGTTTTGCTCCTTCATCAGCTATCTTCAAGGTACAGAGGAGAAGCAAGTTCTGAAATGATTCAGTGTATATTTTCTTAGATCCAAGACAAAAATAGTATTAAAAAGTGCATGGCAAAGGATGGCTTCTTTACCAGAGCCACCAGTAAATATAAAAAAGATGGAGAAACCATGGCAAGAACACACCTTTCTGATTACATCCCCACTCACTTGCCTCTTCTGACAGGTCTTCACCTTTTAACAGCATTTGCATTTTAGAACTAATCAATGGACAGTCCTGTGGATGAACATCAGGCCTCATGACCCACAAAACCACCAAGAGCAATGCTGAGAACATATGACTTTAGGTAGATATTATAGAACTAAGCAATCACAATTCATGCTTGCCCCCCAAGGGCTCACATGAACCTCATCATCAAAACTGATTTAGTTCATCTCTAAGCATTGTGCAGATTTACCTCATAGGACAGCTACCAAGTCTGCATCCAACATCTCCTCTGAGGCTAAAGGCAAACCCTTGGATGTGTGCACCACAAAAATTTTAAAAAGTGTTAAATACATTCAACATGCAAGAGTGTGAGGAAAACATTCCTATTCAAGAAAAAGCCAAAATACGGATGCCATATTTTAGTCACTTTGTTGTTACTGAGATTCAAAACTTGATACCCTCACTTTAAAGAAGGAAATGTTTATTTGACTTGTGAGGCTTTGGGGAGATTTCTAAATATAAACTGCTACAAGTGGCAGACACAAGCAATAGTATAAAAGCAAGGGTGAAGGCCAGGGAGATAGCTCAGCAGTCTAAGTGCCTGCTTAGCAAGCAGAAGGACCGGGTTCAATCACAGGTACCACTTGCCATGCTGACAAGGGAGCCCAAAAGAGTCGGCCCATTGAAACTGCTGTGGTATTGCACACCTGTAATCCCAGTGCTAGGAAAGCTGAAACAGAAGGATCACTAGGAGTCAAAACTGCATAGTAAGACCCTGTACAAAATATATGAAATTTTAAAAAAAGGAAGAGTGAAATCCTGTATGGGAAACCTTAATTTCTGTAAATCCACATTTTTCATCTGGACTTGTGCTGGTGAGATTGAGTTCTATGTAATTTGGTATTGTCACCCTGTTTGCATGCCTTTTTTAAAAGCTGGCTCCACATATTGCATGCTTATTTTTTTAGCAGATGTCATGGGCATGGTGATCCCAGCAAGCTGAAGTTTCGCAGCTTTAAATTGAAGGTAGACATCAAGGCCTATGCCACAGCCTGAATATTGGGTTCCCTTGAAACATACTTCACCATGTCAATTCATCCTCTTCCTTTATATATAGCCTTATATGATATCTTAGGACAGCACAAAATGTAAACAAATGTTTTTGCCAGAATTAAACATACAATGCTTTGATTTTATTTTCTTTATTTTGTACTAAGAATTGAATTCAGGACTTGGTGCTTGCCAGGAAAGTAGTGTGCTGCTGAGCTATATCCCTGACCCTTAGTTTTATTTTCTGCTATGTCTTCATTCCTATGCAAAACTCCACAATTGTCAGCCATTGAAACTGGGTGTTCTGACAGATGCCTATAATCCCAGCACTGGGAGAGGGTGTAGGACTACACAGTGGCCATGCCCTCCTCTTGCACAGGATGAAGATGTTTATAAAGAAAGAACCTTGGTTCTCTGCTGAGTCACTTAATTAAACTTCTAAACTTCTCACTGCAGGTATGATCTATATTTATAAGTAGACTAGTTACCTATATTTCTTAAAGGAAATATTTGTTTTTACTTTTAAGAGGTTTTTTTTTTTTTTCTTTATACTGAATGTCACTAAGAAATGAGGGATTCAGTGGGACAACGGCTTCATAGGGAGGTGTGAATGGAGAAGTTATGCAAACTGGCCAGATTGCAAGCACTATGGATGGCCTTTAGTTTAGTATTTAAACTCCACAGGTACTCCTATGTCTTTAAGAAATCTGGAAATAGTCATATAAAAAATGGAACACTATTATTATTTTTAACTTCGTTTGGGCCAGGGATGAGGCTCAGTGGTAGAGTTCTTGCCTTGAAGGTACAAGGCACTGAGTTTAATCGCCAGCACCACAAAAAACTAAATCATATTAAATTGAATTAAACTTAAATTTAACTTAGTTTTTTTTCTTGAAATATTTTGCATTATTAACAAGGTGAAGCCATCTTGACTTTTAAAAGAGAATAAAAATTATGACAATAATACAGGATTTCAAAAATAGATTATATGTGACTTTAAGGAATAATAGAATATTTAAAAAGTTGTTGGTGGACTTTTTATGTTATTCACAATTGTTCTACACTTACAATGTGTCACATTTCTCTTAGAATATTTGCGCATCTTCATGATAAAAGTAAACTAGAATTTAAAGTAATCAATTAATTCCTGTTTAGATTTTACATGTTCATTAGGTTTAGTTTTTGAAGGAGAATAAAATTAGTTTAAAAGACGTTAGAAATGATACAGAATTTCACTAAACAGCATAATACAGATCAAGAGTGGTTGTTATGTTGCATGTTGTTGTCTTCAAATTGGTTGTTTAGGTTGCAAGATGTAAGCAGGCAAAATTGATCAAACAGTTATACAAAATTAAAAAGGACAGAGAGAAAAACTCAGCATTAACTGCTTCTTTCTATATACCAGCAGAAATCAACAGCTCAATTATCCAAGCTACCTTGTATCTATCTCTATCTCTATCTCTATCTCTATCTCTATCTCTATCTCTATCTCTATCTCTATCTCTATCTCTATCTGTCTATTATCTATATCGATATCTATATCGATATCTATATCAATATCTATATCGATATCTATATCTATATCTATATCTACCTATCTATCTATCTATCTATCTATCTATCTATCTATCTATCTATCTATCTATCTCCCCCTTTCTCCTTACTTGGTTTTCTCATTTCCCTCATCCAAATTATTCCTTCCCTTTCAGATTTTTTCCTTTTCACAATATCTATTGTAACTTTCAGATTTGATTTACTTTTTTAGGTTCTTACACCATCAACACAATGCTATGTTAACATGTACATCTCATTTAAGAGTATGGTCTCTATTTGCATCCATTTTCGAATACTAGCCTGAAATTTATCCACTTCATAGCTAAAAATACTCCATTATATAAAAATAGTGCATCTTATTTATCCATTCTTCAGTTGACGGGAACTTGAGTTGTTTCAGTATTTA
>NW_004524594.1:10206733-10211053 GCF_000260255.1 Octodon degus
TGAAGTTTGGTTTTTGTTTATGAACTACCACTATGTCTTTAAGATTTCTACCCATATTTTCCTCCAGAAGATTTAGTGTTTCTCTTTTACTATTTAATTATCTGATCCAATTTGACTGCAGCTTTGAACATGGTGAGAGGTAAGGGTATAGTTTTAGTCTTTAGCATGTGGAGAGCCAATTTCACAAGCACCATTTATTAAAGAGGCTAGATTTTTTCCAGTGAGCATATTTGTCCCCTTGGTCAAAGATAAGGTGGTTGAATGTGGTTGTAGCTATGTCTGCCTCCTATAGTCTGCTCCATTGAGTTTTAAAATTTTATTGGTTCAGTTTGCTCTTTCTTGATGCTTAAACATATAAAGACAGAGACAGTATCATAGAATTTCAAACAACTGAGTTACATCACATTGTTTTGGACTTCACTGAGATCATAGGCCTTCTGACGCTTTTCTATTGAAGATAATTAGATGGAAAGCACTGAGTCATCTTTGAGAGATTATGCTTACGTAACTTAAGAGTCACATCTAAGAGTAAGTATTTTCTAAGGATGACTAAGCACAAATCAACATATTCATGGGGTACTTTTATGACTGCTAAATTGTATGGTTAGGAGCAATAGTAATTCAATGACTGTGGAGCCAAAATGAGAAGAGAAAAATAGGAGGTTTCATTAAATAGTTTGGAAAATAAAATGTGTTGCCTCAGTGTGAAACAATACATTAATGATTTTCAATGATCAAACAATAGACTAATGAGTTTCAATATGAAACAGTAGATTAATAGCGCTATGCTATTTTAAAGTAATTTTATGTAAAACAAAATGAAAAGCTCTAAGGAGACTTTGAAAGCATATCTCTTCAGCAGCTACTTTGATCTATCTTCACCTGAAAACATCCTTGTCTTCTATCCTAGTTT
The DNA here is from genome assembly GCF_000260255.1 of Octodon degus. Lineage (NCBI taxonomy): Eukaryota > Metazoa > Chordata > Mammalia > Rodentia > Octodontidae > Octodon > Octodon degus. Next base: position 10,207,647 of record NW_004524594.1, read on the forward strand.
AGTGGTCATGTGCTTTAAAAAAGATGGACCATAGTAGCTCCAATAATTATTAGAATCTTATCAAACTTTAACAGTTCTTAAATTTTCAAAATATAAAATTGAATAGGGATGTGTTACTTGCCCCATGTGATCATTTCTCAGTGGGAAGAATGTAATGCTCAAATGTAGATAACCAGAAAAGAAGAAAGCAAAAAGCTTGCTAATTGTCAGCAAATACTTTCAAGCACATGTGAAAAAAGTTGAAAATGGAAAGATCAAAATAAACTTTACTGATAACAGTTGTCTCCTTGTTCTTAGACAGAGTTAAGATTTTAACAAATCCCCATATTTCCAGTGCTTTTGTGGTGTTGACATTTGCTTGCTCAGTGTCACAGTAAATTAACTTCTTTAATATTATTTGAGAATTCTTCCTACTCAACAATGACTTCATCAGTTATATTGTTTTTCCACTTTTCCTCTTGTTTGATCATTAACATTTAAAGCACTTGACCTGTCTGTGTGAAATTGTACTTGTTTTCTGTGGACCTCTTGGAAAATACATGAAACAAATACTAAATACACTAAGAGACAGAATATTTAGCTATTCATACCACTAGAACTCAGTGATATAAATGGCTGAAAGTTACATCTGTGTTTATGAGGTGCTTTACTAGAATAATGTTCTTTGAATAAGCCTGTTGTCCTCTTTCCCTTCTTTTAGAATTTAGGGCTGGCGGAACACAAGAATAAGAAGTGTTAGAAAGATACAAACATCAGACTGTAAATGGGTGATGGATAGAGGCAGTAACAGTAACTGAGAAAACCTTTATGCCAAAGAAGATTGGGATGCAATGTGTTTGTGTTGTGTGTGTATGCATTTGTGTGTGTGTCTGTGTGTGAAAGTAACTTCCAAGTACAAAAAGACAAAGCCAACCAGAGGATTTTAAATTGAGGAGATGGAAAATTCTTGACTTCATAAAAAGAATCCTCCAAAATAGGAGAGAAAGCATGATTATTTCTCATACAAGATCAACTCTAATGTGTACTTCGAACAGCCACTATAGGAAATACCATAATTTTTGGACATCTGTTAGAATGCTAAAAAAACATTCTTGATGACACTAATTATAGCTGTGATTCTGACTAAGCCCAAAGAAACCATCTAAAATGATCAAACAGTTTACTAATATTTTAACTACATCTCATCACAGAGCTCAAAATATTTATGGCAGTATAAAATGTTCTATACCCAAATTTTCAATGTGTAGCATTAACACCAGAACTATATCACATGCAAATAAATGGAAATAATTCCATGATCACAAAAATTCTGCTCAGTCAAAACTGTTCAAATTTGATACGTATAATATATTTAATAGATAGCAACCATTGAATAGTTACACCTGTGGCCACATTTTCTTTGCTGTTGGCTTGGCAGAGATGTCTTTTAGTAGAATGAGATAAAGATTGTCAATTCTGATTTTTGTTAGGGTTTTATCATGAATGACTGTTGTGCAATGTCAAATTCTTTTTCTGAATCTATGGCAATACATGTGTGACTTTTAATCTTGGCTTTGTTGATGTGTGTATGACATTTATTTATTTGTGTATTTTGAGCCATTTTGCAATCCATGGGATGAAGTCTACTTATTCATGCTGTGTAATCTTCTCAATTATTTACTGCATCGGTTTCTCCATACCTCAATTTTGAATTTTTGTGTCTTTGTTCATTAGGGAGATTGGTCTGCATTTCTTTTTCTTGGATGGGTCCTTTTATAGTTTGGGTGTCAGAGTAATATTTGCTTCTAGGAATGAGTTTGGAAATACTGCTTCACTTTAATTTCATTAAAATGTACGAAGACTTGGGGAACTCTTCTGTATATCTATCAAGATGCAAGTGGTCTTTTTGTTGATAAGTTTTTAATTATATTTTCAATTTCATTGACTAATATAGGTTTATTTTGAATTTTACATATAGTGTGATTCAGCTGTGGTAGTTCATATGTCTCTAGGAATCTGTACATTTCAGTTGTGCTTTCTACTTTATTGGAATAAAGGCTCTCAAAGTAGGTAGTGATGATCTTCTGGATTTCTACAGGATCTGTTGTAGTTTATTTATTTATTTATTTTTTGTGAAACCGGGGATTGAACTCAGGCCCTTGTGCTTGCCAAGGAAGCACTTATTCCACTGAGCCATCTCCCTGGCTGTTGTAGTTTCATCCTTTTAATTCTGAACCTTGTAAATTAGAATTTTTGCTCTTCTTTTTCGGTAAAGTTGGCTATGTGTATATTAATTTCATTTAATCATCCATAAAATCAACTCTTTGTTTCATTGGTTCCTTATGTTGTTTTCTTAGTATTTTTTTGTTTGTGGTTCCAGAAATCAAACTCAGGACCCTGAGTTTGCCAGGCAAGTGCCTATTCTACTGAGCTATCTCCCCTGGCCCTTCTTAGTCTTAATTGTGTTAATTTCTGCTCTGATATTTATGTTTTACTCCTTATATGAACTGTACGCTTGATTTATTCTTCTTTTTCTAGAAGTTTGTGATTCAATACTGTGTTATTTGAGCTGATTCTGTCTTCTTGATATGGGCATTTTTCAGTGAAAATTTCTCTCTTAGGACGGCTTGAATTGTGTCCATAAGTTCCACTGTCAATATTATTATCTAGTGTCAATGCTCTTTAAGTTCTTATTTAATTTCATCTGTGACCCATTTGTTTTCCATGTATTTGTACAATTTTTGTTCTTTCTTTTGCTTTTGATTTCCAGTATCATTGGACTATGTCAGATAACTTGCATGGGATTATTTCAATTTCTTTGCATTTACTTGATTATGATCTTTAAAGTATTATGTGATTTATTTTGGAGAACATCACATGCACTTCTGAGAAGAATTTGTATTCTAATGTGCAGTGTAATACTTGTAGACATCCACTAAGTCCATTTGATCATATGTTTCATTAACTTTGATACTTCTTTTCCATTTTTTGTCTAGTTCATCTATCTATTTGTGATAGTGGACAGTTAAATTCCACTATTAAAATTACTTCATTATTAATATCCTTTAATATTTTGTCTTATGCAGTTGGGTGCTCTTGTATTTGGGCATATATTTATGATTGTTATATCTTCTTCAAGTTTTCTATTAACAAGAATTTGTAATGATCTTCTTTATCTCTTCTGATCATTCTTGGCTTAAATCTTTTTCTACAAACAGACAAGCTACCCCTTCTCTTTTCTGCTTTCCTGTTGCATGGAATATTGTTTCCATCCTTTGTCTTTCACTCTTTGAATTTCTTTTACTTTAACATGATTTTCAGGACTGCAGTATATTGTTAGATCTTGTTTTTTGATCCATTTGGCAAGTCTTTTAATTGCTGAATCAAAACCATTTACAATGATGGTTATAACTGAGTTGGATGGGGTT
>NW_004524594.1:10213308-10214713 GCF_000260255.1 Octodon degus
ATCAATCATGACCTGCCTAGAAACTGACAAACTGTGGTAAATCTTAATTTCATACATTTAACCATTGGTGCAAGATCTACAGCTTATCTACAGTACAACAAAACCAAAAATAAATCACAAATTTTGTGCAATGAATTTCCTCCTACTTGTGATTTTACCTTGTAGTATATAAGTTACAAAGTGTAAGAGAGAAAATAGAGTGATTAATTAAGTAATACGGATTGAAAGAAGGCACAAAGGACAAAATATGGTCACATATGATTTCAAAATCTAGAGAAGAGGGCAGGAGAGACATTTGAAAGAAAAAGCAGATGATTATCAAAGTGAAACAGAAAGACTAGAGACTGTATTCACTCACATGACAATATCATCAGGTCAAACAAGGTAGTTAAAGAAAGAAGATGAGTAGAATAGAACAAAAATTTATTTATAAACCAAAAAAAAAAAAAAAAAAAAAACAATCCAACCAAACCAGGCAAAATAACCAGACAATAAAAGAAAGTGATACACATAAGCAAAGAAAAAAAGATTAAATAAAATCACTCTATTTTCTCCTGTTCTGTGGCTGTATCCAAATCAGCCCAACCTAGCATGCAGTAGGATAGAGATGTGAGGGCTGTGGCCTGTCTTTAGCCAACAGCTTTCTGGATGACCTGATCATGTCTCCTTTCCTTGTTTGTCCCTGCATTGCTCTCATAGTTGTGTAGTACATCAGAGACTGCCCAAGGATGGCCCCAATTTCATAGGCACTTGGCCCATACTAGAATTGTACAGTCGGTTCTGCTCCACACCTCTGGATCTTCTCATGCATAGCTCTGTTTGTCCCACACAAGTGGTTGACAGTCTGCTACAATGTTGGTCTTGTCCCAGAAGGAAGATGTCTTGATGTCCCAGAGCACAAATGCTTGCAAAGTGCTAATTTCTCACTGCTTGTCCCCACCGCAGTAGTCCCAGCTTTGTCCTTGATGCACGTCCCTCTGTTGAGCTGATCATAAGGCAAGAGCAGTTGTGTTGTTTTGCTAGTAATATTCAGTGTTGCAGCTGTTCTTTTATGATGCTCTTGCTCTTGCTAGAGGTTCTAACCAAATAATAATAATAAAAAAAGCACCTGGCCTGCCAATGGAAAGGGAGAAGTTACTCCTACCATGTGTGTCAACAAAATTTATTACCAGGCTGCAGTGTCCTGTTTTCAGGAAACCAAAAGAAGTGAGGGACCTTATACTTTAGGTCATCTTGTGTGGATTGAGATTTTCTAAAGTCTGGTTTTCTCTTTGGGAACAAAATCAATTTATATTTCTAACTGAGTATCAAAAGATGCCCAGACACAAAAAGCTGTATTTTCATAAGAATATGAGAAGATATACCAAAATGTTAGTTATTAAATGAGAAAAAATGAAAATGCAAC
>NW_004524594.1:10217568-10221469 GCF_000260255.1 Octodon degus
TTTTGCAAAACCGGGGATTGAACTCAGATCCTTGGGCTTGCCAGATAAGCACATATTCTACTGAGCTATCCCTCTCTGGCAACTTTTCACTTTCATAGAGGGTTCAGTGTCACCAAAATTGGGCACGTGTCTGCTGGTGCCTCAATATTTTCTTGTGTATACTGAGAAGAATTATACAGCATATCTTAAAGGATTCTGACACATTATATAATTCCACACATTCACATTACAGGATTTAAGATATGTTGCAAATTTAAAAGAAATATTCATTATGATGTGGCAATTCTTGTAAAAACAATGCTATCATTTAAAAACCACTATTTTTGCTCGGCATCTAAGTACCTGCCAGAAAAACACAAGGACCTGGGTTGGATCCTGCAACACCAGGAACACTGTGCCAGTCACTGAAACCAGGCATGGTGGTGTACGCCTGTAATCCCAGCACTGAGGGGCTGAGACAGGAGGATCACGATGGGTGCAATAGTGTAAGACCTTAGAATAAATAAAAATAAATAAATAAATTTTAATTTTTTCTTAAACCCACTATTTTTATGGAGTTTACAGGAACTTAGTGTAAAATTTGTTAACTTCAGACCACCAAACACAGAGTCAAAGACAATTTCTCTTTTAACACATATCTTCTTAACTATATCAGTATTTGTCTATTAGCAAAGCATGAAGACCACTTAAAGACATATTAACATTAAAATATCCTATATTTCTGTTAGAGTCTGTGTCTAGTTGTCCCTCCAAAGCCTCCCGCACTCATAGCACAGGCTTCTGGAATTTGCGATTGATTCATGGTCCAGTACTGGGATCATGAGGGTACGTGCTACTCCCACCCTGGGACGGGTAGTCTGTATGCATGATAAGGAAGAGGCATGATAAGGAAGAGGCAGACTTGCTTTTTCTGCTCCTCCTTTTTTGCTTTTTCTGCTTTTGTTGTTTTGTGCCATCCTGAACTTTTGCTTTCTGCCAAATGCCACTCTGCCTTGGAGTCAACTGATTATGGACTGAAACAGCCACACACTGCGATCCAAATCAACCTTTTCTTCCTTAATTCCGGGCATGACATTATTTTGTCTCAGCAACAAGAGCGAAGTAACCAAGATGATTTCTTCACGTGTACCCATTCCTGAGAAAGCAAGGTGCTGCCACACCTGCCTGTGCAGTCCCTAGAGCAGTCGCATCCTTTCATTCTCTGCTCGTCATTTCAGTAGAATTTAATCATTTGCCACAGCTATTATTTAGTATCTATCTCCATCAATAGACTATAAATCCTCTGAAAATTACAACATTGATGTCTTCTTCATAGTGTGCTTATTCACCCTTCACTCGGTGGAGACTGAATGGATCATAGTTGATATTAGTAGATACAAATAAAATAAATAAACACTATTAGCAGCATAATGACATTTCTTTAGGATTGTGTCCTGAACTATAATGAAAATCCAAGTTTATAACAAACACTTCCACATTCTCTTTGCAATCCCCTAGAAAAATCTGTGTGTGTAATTCTTTGTGTCCTAAATATTTCATATATAAGGATAGAAGTGGGTAAAACAAACTGAAAATGTGTAATGTAAACCATATTAAAAGCATAATTGCTAAGTATATTATACCTTCAAGGAGTTCTTTTGTGTCTGGTTTATTTCTGCTATAAAACTCTTCAAGATTCATCTATGACAGGAAGAGACCCTGTTCCCTATTCATGCCCGCTTGCTACGTGACTTGCTTTCCCATTTGATACTGGATTTAATCAATTTTACGTGAGCAATGGTGCTTGTAATCCCATCGGGTGACCATAGTTTTGTCCCACCTCATGTCCAACTAAGCAGTTCCCATGTCTTTTCCACCACCTTAGACCCGCCTTATCACATGGCTTTCCTCTATAAAAGTCTCTGTAAGAGACAACTTCCCAGGGCCAAACTACCCGCTCGGGACAACCCTCCTGTCCCTCTCTAGAGACAGGGGCTTTCTTTCTCTCAATAAATATATTCTGCTCATAAAAGAAAGAGTCATCCATGATGTTACTTGTGCCAAAATTTTCTTTTTTAAGGTTAATACTTCATTACAAGTATATATTTTCTTTTTCTTTTTAAAGGTATTTATCCACAGGCATTTGAATTCTTCCACCAAATTCTGCCCATAGCTGATCTACTATTCGGAATGCAAAGGCAACCTAGATAGAATAACTAGTATACAGAAAGATTTAAAAAGCTCAGAAAGCATATGAAAACATATTTTGCATTAATTTTCCATGTAGATTTCCATGTAGTTCTATTTTAGAACACAACTTATAAAAGGTAGATAAGTGGCGGCCAAATAGCTCAGTGGATTAAAGCACATGCTTAGGAAGACACAGGGCCAGGAGTTCAATCTCTAGGCCTTCCATGCCGGCCCCGCCCCTGGGGCCCACTGATATGGCGATTTAGACTGGACGTGGTAGACCCTGTCCTAAAATACAAAATAAATAAATAAAGATAAAACATAGATATATATTATATATCTTGTATATAATATATGTATTAATCTCAAAAGCAAGAGAACAAATTAAATACTTATTTCTTGTAAAAACAACACAAAAGATGTTTTAGTCATTAATGTGTCTACTAGCCCCTCCTGCATCGTACAATCTGCCATTCAGATATGCTACTTAGAGGGAGTATGGTGGGCCACACCTGTAATCCTAGCACTCTGGGAGTTGAAGGAGGAAGAAAACTAACTTGAACCCAACCGAGGCTAAGTTGCTAAAGCCTGTCCCAAAATTAAAGCAAACAAACAAACAAACAAACAAACAGATGTACTCATGCTTTATCCATGGTGCCTCATTTGGACGAAGAGTTTCATGTATGTCCTTGTGGTAACTCCTACTAGATAAGCCCGTGTAAAGTTGGTAAAGCTCTGTGGAAACCTGAACTAACCTCATCCTACCACCATTCAATTTTGCACTGAATCATTTTAAAGATTTTGAGCATCTGGCAGCACTAGTTTAGTACCCAAATCAACTTCCTTTATTTCCTTCTTATTTGAACTCCATATGGTTCTTTTTCTGACACCTAGAGAATTTGTGCCTATATTCCCAGTTCCTACTATGTTTCCTTTTAAATAGAAAATCTTTCCTTACCATTCCAGGAATTTTACTTAATTTCTAGATTAATTTCCTTGGATTGCCCGTGTACAAAAATTGCACTGGGATTCTTGCCAAGGATTCACTATCCAATATAGTATATTGTCATACACGTTGTGTTTTATGGTTACAAATTACTCAACTTAATCTTTAAATAATGTACCATAAAAGCAATTTATGAGAATGACCTTGAATACACTATTGGAGAAAAGAATTGAGAATAGGCAGAAATAATTGATCACAGTATTGGCCAATTAGAAGAATGCTATTTTGCATCTATCCCATATTTGTCCCCCCAAACCCTCAACAATATCTTTCTCAACTCCCAGCTGTTCATAAACTGTGCATTACATTACCTTCAACCTTTTCTTCATTCCAGAATGACTTAAATTTTGGGGGATCAAAGTATCATTCAACTTTATCGGTTTACTTACAGCACATTAGGTACTCAAATATAGAACTTTCCTATCAGTTCCTGCAAAAGCACACAACTGATTTCAGTAGTTGATGAAGTAAATCTGCTTTCCTCTGAACCAGAAAAGAACTTATATCATGAAAAAATATACATTTTACCTATGCAAAGACCTTCCCAATTGATAAATTGTTCCAGAAATATTTATATAAAAATATTTTCTTAGTAAAATTGTCACAACCAAATGTTCATTGAGTTCTCCAGAAGAAGAAATTAATCTTTAAAATGTTTGAATGAAGATTTAAACCCAGACTCTTAAGTGACAGTTGTATTTTAGTTATTAATAAACTGATATACAA
>NW_004524594.1:10221569-10233849 GCF_000260255.1 Octodon degus
GCACTATTGAGGTTGCTTTTCCTCCTTACACTTTGCAACCCGCGACTGAAATTGCTAACCATGTAGCAAGGTGAATTTTTTGACATTTCGGGTGTCATTAATTTTCATTTTGCTTAATTTTGCCATGCTGGGTACCTTGTCAAATTCTTTGAATTCACACACATGTGGTTGCATGCAAATGGCACTGAAGCACATCAAGCATCTGTATTTTTGGACAACTGCATTATGTCATCTCAAGCATAGTACATTTTCTGTTTCCATGTAATCTTGTAGTCTGACTGAGACATAGTGTAGTACATCGAGTTAGCTGCTGAATGCATTTTCTTGATTATAGGCTCAAGTACTCCACCCCTAATAAGTGAGTGTGCATTGATTGTTAAAGATAAATTGCAGTAAAGAACTGGAACTTCTGCTATCTTTGTCAACAAGAAATAGCTTCATATTTCAGTCAAGTTTTAAATGTTACTTGCTTTTAAATATTATCTGTTAGTTTTGTATTTAGAGCAAAAATATTTCCATATAATGTGACATTTAGATTTTAGCATTTTTCATAATCCCATACATTTAGCACCTGTCTATTCCAAAATAATTATTGAGTAAAATTCATACATTAAAAGATTAATCTGAAAGTAAGCTAACAGTTTTCTGATTTAACCAAATTGTATGCCATAGTTGCACTATAAACCATTTTCCTAAATTTTTCAAATGGGTAAAGATGTCATTCAAACAATATTTTGGCAATATCTTTACATTTGCAAAAAGAGAAGTGCTATTTTTTACCTAGAGATAAGGATTATGGATTCAAACGATTTGACTACACAAAAAATTACCTTGATCTCTGTGTTAGTATTATAGAGCTTCCATAACAAGCATCAGAAACCAGAAAATTTATTGTTCCATTGCTCCAGAGGCTTACTTTCTAAAATTAAGTATCTAGAGGGCCATATTCCTACCTCAGAAGGTCATGGAAATGAACCTTTTCTTGATTTTCCCCAGCTTTCTAGGAATACTAACCTTCCATACTCTGCAACTATAGCATGCTGATCTGGACCTGTATTTACACCTGACTTTCTTCTATCATCTTTATTTCTGCATATTCCTGTCTGTCTCTTATTGATATGAGAATTGTACATGAGGTTCACTGGTAACCTCTTGCTGTACTCATATGCAATGACGTTATTTTCAAATGAAGTCAGTCAGACTCTGAGGTTTGAGTAAATAGCAGCTTTGTCTGAGTGATAGTGGGTAGAGTTATTAGCTTAATCATTATAGTCTTCCATTTATAACTCAAAAGAAATGACAAGAAAATATTTTAAACGAGTGAAGAATCTCATAAAATAAAAAGCAATGTGAAAGTCGATGTCAACTCAATGTTTCTATTGCCATAAAGGAGTAACTAGTGTACACACTGGATCCAAACATGCTCACACTGCCTGTCAGTATTCATAAGATATAATGTAGTATTTGATATTCTTTAGCTGAGACTACTGCTTCACCAGTGTTGAGTGAGGCACTATTCATCTAATCACCACGAACTTGCCATTTATGGGACCATTTAAAAAAGGAATCTGTTATGAGAGCTGATCACCATCTCATCCATAACAGAACATCAGCACAAATTCCATAGGAATGGTTCCATATTTACCCCACTCACTGCTAAGTAGGGTGACTTAATAATTTGTCTCCCAAATCAGGACACTTCTGATAATGCCAAGAAGCAATGTTAAGAATTACACTAAAATACCTGACATTGAAGAATGAAAGCATATATTTGATATATAGTTTTATCTTGTCAATCAGCCCTCCGTTCCTATGTCTCTATTTAGCCAGGATAGTAAATATATATGAGGCCCTCTTTTCAAACACTTTCCCTATACTTGTAGAAATTCCACTGACATCACAGGTAAAATTTATTATATATTCAGCCTCTCTCCGACTATTCCTTTCAACATCTTATTCTTCTTAAAATCTAGATTCAATACTTTCCAAAGGAAGTGATTTCAATATTTCTTCTACTAATGAACATTAAGTAGAGATTAGCATCTTTCAAAGCCACTTGAAAATTATTCCTTGTTAGACATATCACTTCTTTCAAGAAAATCACAACTTTTCAGTATGTCACTGAGGTAACCTTTTGCTGTTATCCAATCCCCTCCCTATCATTTTGTTCTCTTTTCATGAAAATTTTATTAGCTTGTTTAATTTTCTTTTCCAGGTCTGGCTTCTGTTGTGATTTTAATTACGAAATATTTCAGTTCCAACGTAGGCATGGATCTACATGCCTGTAATCCAGGCGTTTGGGAAACAACAAGGAAGACCAAGGTGAGTTTTAAATTCCTGTGGGGTACACAGTGAGTTCAAGACCAACCTCAGCTACATAGTCAGACACTGTCTCACTTTTTTTCCAATTGTATTACTTGGTTCCTTACAGTTATAACTGCAAATATAATCTACCTTCTATTATGGTCATCCATTCACTCGAGAGAACACCAGTACCTGTAAAAATCGCAGTTTTAAGCACCATCTCTGTAAAACTCACTATCTCTCTCTCCAGCCCATTATTGAGTTATTTCCTCTTTCTCATGAGCCACTAATACACTAACTTGTACCTAGCTATTCTTATTAGTGTGCACATGTTCAGTGATAATTCTTGTCTAATGGAGAAAATATTCTGAAACCCTGAATTTACCTCAATTTTTTTAATTCTTACTATTTATTCACATTGAATTTAGTTCACATTATAAGAGAACTTACAGAAAGCACTGTCTGCATTCTCTGCCTGACTTTCCTTTGTAGTCAACTACATCGCACTTTTATCCCAATAACTGCATTGGGTGGAGTGGATGCAGGAATCTCTAGTCCTTAGTGCTAATATTGTTTTTTTCTGCAATCTCTCAGTAGCATGACATACATTTAATTATCTGTCATTCTTGAAATACCTATTTCGTTCAGCATTGTGGACACCACAGTTATTCTTATCCTTCTACTTCATCGCCAATCACTGCTAAGCATTTCATAAATAATCAACATTAACTTGCACCAACACTCTGTGTTGTGCCATTTTGCTCTGTCTGCATTCTCGTTTCGAGGTATCTATTTGATGCTCATGCCTTGATCTTTCATACCTATACTATTGAACTTCATTTTTCATGCACAGTCTGCACATCTGTGCCCATATCTCCAAACTCAGATATCTAATTAGCTGCTATTTTCCTTGCTTTCTTCCTTGCTCGGTCAGATCCTCATTGCCCATAAGTGAAAGAAGAGAATGTGTATTTTAGCTCACAAGTTGTGAACATTTTAGCCCATAGTTTTTTAGCTCTAACCCCAGGACAGCATGAACAGAGGGTCATAGAGGAGAAACAGTTGGTGTTGTGACAATCAGGAAGGGGTAATCTTCCTTCTGCCTTCACTTCATATTCCATCCAGCCTTCAAGTCAATAGATTGTTGTTGCTCTCACCAAGAGGGGGTCTTGCCTCTTCAGTAAGGCTGTCATTCACATCTAGAACTACTCTACACCAATCAGTTCCATTATCGTACCCATTATCCACTCTCTCCAAAAATCCCTACCTATGAGTGCATGAGACTAAGGAGAAATCTAAATATAAGCCATAACATTCATAACTTGATTACCCCAAACATTTATGTAGATTTCTTCAAGCAAAAATCATTCTATTACATTTCAGCCCTGTTTCAGAATAGCTTAAAGGTCAAAATCGAAACTTTCTTTGAAATTTAGGGCAAACTCTTAGATCAAAGGTCCTGTAAAAAATGCCAAGAAACTTAGTTTTAACATATAATAGCACAAGATAAACATTTTCATTCCAAAAGGTACAATAGGAGGATATAAAGAAAAGGGATTAAAGCAATAACAAAATCCAATAGGAGAAATATTGAATTCCATAGTTTCTTTTCCAGCATCTGGGGGCAATTTGCACCAAGAAGTGAACTCTTTAGGGCTTGCTGTCCTCACCCCCCTGGAACTTCAGTTAGTTGCAGCTCTCTTGGCTTCTTTCTTGAGCAGGATTAGCTTGTACCTTTCAGCTTTCTTCATGTGACCCATGTTTCTGGCTTGTGCAATTTTCTAGGATCTCCACTGCACCTTCAGATTCATACTCACAACTTCACATGCCACCTACTCAGGAGGCATAGTATCTGATTTTCTGGGTCTTTTACCAAAATGTGGGTGGAAGCCTTCCTGACCTCACAATTTTGAAATTCTAATTGCACCTAAAAACAACAACCTATGCATGATATCAATGTCTGTACCACGTGGAACAGTAGGAAAGCTTCCCTTTTTTTTTTTTTTTTTTTTTGGCAGTAAGGTTAATGACCTGTATGACTAAGTGCTGTGAACTCAATCCCCAGGAACGAATTTCCTATGCCTCTATTACTCTGCAATATGGTCCTGGGAACCTCTTCTCAATGCAAATTTATTCACCTTTGCAATTTTAACGTTCTAAAGGGCAAAATCTTGCTTTATCTTATGATGGCCTCAAGTGATTTTTTCCTATTGTCTGGTTCCAAAGTTCTTGGACTTTTATTGCTTATCTTTTCAGCAACCAACCTCTTCTCTGCTCCTTTTTGCAGGCCCCAGCTTTACATGACCTTCTTTTCAGCCCAAACTTTCCAAAATTCTTAATAATTTTGCTGGATGATTCGTTATTGCTTTTTCCAGGTAGAGCAGGCTTAAAGCCCCAACAGTAGCCATGCCAGCACCTCAACATTAGACTGCTTTAAATTTTCTACTATCAGAGTAGTTAATTTTCTTCCTTTAACCTCAGTCTCTTACAGCGGCTCTGGATATGAGTAAAATGTAGACAGAATTTCTTTTTTCTTTTTCATTTTTCATTTTTTCTTTTTTCTTTTAGGGATGGGTCTACAGGGTGTTCAGCATCTCACTACCAGATCAGACTCATAGTAATCCACCTATTTGAAGCCTCCCAAGAGCTGGGATTACAGACACACACTACTATGCCCAGTCTCAATTGCCTTCTCAGCGCTCCACGGGGGTGCAGCTGGCACAGTAAGCGTGGGGATCAAAACCCCAGCCCCTGCTCCTGCTTGCAGGTGCTTTAATCCATTGAGCTATTGCGCCAGCCCTAAATATCTGCTTTTTAAAATTTTTTATGTGTTTGACTCTTCTTTTAAATTTATTTTTTGAATAATCAATTTGGTTTTATTTTTTCTACTCTCTATTTCCATTCTAATACTTGCAATTTCTTTCCTTTAAAATCTTTTAGCTTAGTTCTCTCTTTTCTAATTCCTTGAATGTTAAAATTGGGTAACACTTAAGTATAGGACTTCTTTTTTATATAGATGTAAATGGCTATAAATATTTTCTTTGTACTAATGTTTTGCAATGACATGTGTTTTGTTAAACTGTGTTTTGCTTTTGTCTCAATGTTTGAATTAATTTCACTTTTGTTTTTTTTTTCTTAGACACAGGGATTGTTCAAATACATTGTTAGCTGTTGTGTATGTATGTGTCAGCTTTTCCATTTTGCTTTTGTTATTGGATTTTAGTTCCATTTCATTGTGTTTTTAATTGATATATGAAATAAGTTGAATGATTTTCAAATTCATATGTTGTGACTTAGAAAGTTATAGTTCTTGGAAAGTATTCCAAGCATGCTTAAGAATAATGTATTTATTTGTACTGCCCAGCAGAATTTTTCTGGGTATGTCTGTTAAGTCCATTTGTCTTACAGTGTTTCCAAGCCCTTGGTTTTCTTTTTTACCAGTTCCTTACAGTTTTTAAAAGTAATTTATGGAGATTTTATTTAGCAGTAAAAGAGAATATTGGCCTACACAGGACATTTGGTAATCATTTTTCTCACTTGAAAATGTTTCATAATTTTTTTCTATCACTCATTGTCTTTCTATATTCTTTGTTTTCCTTCATAAAATATATTAAATCCATGGAGGCATATTATATACTTTTACATTTTGCCCTCTTTTTCCTTTAAAGTACAAGATGAAGAAATTTCTGGCGCATAGTGAATGCTGATAATTACTGCAAGTATGAAGGACTGCTTGTATTTTACAAAATATGTTAAAATTTAGATGTCAGTGGATAGATTTTTTTTTTTTTAAAAAAAAAGGAAAACCCCAATGGAATAAAATGCAAATCAAATATGTGTCAAGATCTTCAGTCAACTTTTTAATTATGTAGTATTTGTAAAGAAAATTCAAAGGAACCACATATAACATAAGATAACAAGAACACAGAAATAGATTAATTACAAATAGAAAACTGGCATGTTTTCCATTCATAATAAATCACACCTTCACTGAGCACACTCTTTTACTTTTCCAAGAAAAATAATTGCTTGAATAACTATCATTTGTCTACAATTTGTGAATGTTCCAAATGGCTTCAAAAAAAGAAAAGTACAGATAACTTGGGATACTATCTAGGCAAACTGGTAGCCTTTTACCACATTTAAAAACCTCTTATGCATTTTAGTTCTTTTATACAGTGTGATTACAAAAATGAAAGAACATTAAAAAGTAAATCATACATAAGATAAAAATGACCAAGCTCTAAACACTAAATGTCTAGCATTTTGTGCTAGTATTATGTGTTATCTCATATAAATCATCATGAAATTTTAGCCAAACAAATTGTATATTCACCAAAAGATGATATTTTAATGTATGCTTTATATTAGCTGAATCTATGGAACAATGAAGTCAACGTCGTAGCTTAAACTTCTGTAGAGGTTGGTTACTTTTTCTTTGATCCTTAGTCATGTTAAAATCTCAAGTCAGTATTTTTTTTTTTTTTTGTCTACATATTTCTTTCTTGGTCACAATAAATAGGGGCGTAATAAAATTATCCATATTTAATATAAATACATGTTCCTCTATCTAATTGCAATTAATGGTATAATGTGATATCTCAGGGCAGAATTTTGGAACTGATATCTGTTCATGAATCTGGACTTAATATTCTTTTATTTGTTTTGTTTTGTTTTTGCCTTTACGAGACAGGGTCTCTCTAAGTAGTTCAAGCTGGTCATAAACTCACTTTGTAGCCCAGGCAGGTCTTGAACTCACAATAATACTCTTTCCTCTGCATCCTAAGTGCTGGGATTAGACATGTGAGCCACCACACCTGGAATATTCTAAATAAAGTGAAACACTGTAATCCATATTCAAGCTGCATAGTGAACAAGGAGTAGGAAATCTGTACGAAACTTCATAAATTCAACAGAACCTTATAATATGCTTAAATATCCATAAATATATACAAGTACCTATGAAAGATTTCTTGTTAAGTCCATTCTCTCTACTCCATATTTTTAGTATCTGATAACTATATTTTCTTATTGATAAATTTGACTCATTTTTAATCTCTAAAATTTTTAATGATGATGTTATCATATTATTTTTTGAGAGCTCATGAATGTAATGTGGTTACCAGTTACTGGCAGCATAGAAAAATAGAGAACTATGGCTCAATGAGCATCAATTTTCAGATACGATAGGTTGACAAATTCTAGATACATTTTATTTATCATAGTGCCTGTGGCAGATGTCCAACACTGTGCAAAATATGGAACAAGGCTGACCTTATATTATGTGTTTTTAACATGAAAAGTATCACAAGAAATATTTGTGAGATGCTAAACATTTCCTTTTTTATTACTTTTATTGAGAAACAAATAGCAATGAGACAGTTTCAAAACTGATTAATAGGATATTTTCAATAATTAATACACTGTATATTGTTGTCTTTGTAGTGGTTATTCATAGTGCAAGATGCAGAAATGATAACCTGTCCAAACACTATTAGTACAAATCTTCCTTCTCATTGAATTACAAGAAAGTATCTATCCTGACTATTTTTTATATACAGATACAAAATGATCCTTCATTTATATCCCCCATTTTTTGTTAAGTTTTGTGAGAGATGGCTATTCCATTGTCATTTAAATATTGTACATGCATGAATTCAGCAAAATAATCCAATATACTCCAGGAGTCCATAATAGTAGTGGATTACCCGTAGGACAGGCAATGTCAGAAGTTGTTGATTTGATCCCTTTACAGCTCAGCATATTAATGTGGCTTTACTTTTCATACCATGTTATTACACTTTTCTGCTAGATGGTTAAGACCAAAATAAAGCAAGACCTATAGACATTTCAATCGGTTTGATTGTAACAACTATCATGAGTGCTTTTTATATATGTTCAAACATATCCACCTGTAAAATTTAGAGCCATCCAGTGTCTATATATCAGTGATTCTTCCATAAACCTGTGTCAAAAGATCAACTAAAGATAAGAGAAAGATCAGTCAAAGAATGACCAAGGTACATAGCACAAATAATTGTGTGAGTGTGTGTGTGTGTATGTGTATACTTAGATTCCTTTCATTAAAAATGTAGAACAATGCCAACATATTTAATCAAGAACATCTTATTCATTTTTAAATTTTGGGTCAGTGATACTTTTTTATATATGCATGTGTATTTGTATTTTTAAATGTAGATAGACACACAGACAGATACAGATATCGATACAGATACAGATAGAGTGGTTCAGTAGAATTTGTCAGAGGTGATCTTACAAGAATTTAATTAAATTGTTAGAATTCCCTAGAATATGTTAATATAATAAAGTGAGATATTAAATACATTAAACACTATAAGATTACATTTGTATTGTTCCAGAATTTCAGCCCTGCTTCTTTTTTCCCTGTATATTTTGTTCTTAATGTAAACACAGACAAAAATATTAAGTGTGGAAAGAATATACTATAATTTAGCATAACAAGTTCTATGACTAAAAAAAAAAATCCATGATGATTAAACATTAGTTCCTCTGGGAACACCGTGATGATATGCAGGCTGTGGTTTCTTTGTAAGTGTGACACAAAATTCCACCCAAGAGGACAGTGACATTAGAAAATTGAGCTCTCTGGAGTGTGGAGACTTAGGGTATATATCTGTGACCACTCTTCATAGCATTCTGCTTACATCAGACTAGGTTCTAAATCAGGACTCTCTAAAAGAACAGCAAAAAAAAAAATTATGTCATAAAAGCCTACACTAATTATGCCAAGGGGTCAGTGTTTAATTTGGACAAGAACAATCATGAGACTTGAGAGTGACACGTCCTCATAAAAATATTCTGTCTCGTAACCATTTCAACCATAGTAGAAAAACACCAGTTGCTGAAACTTAAATGAATGTATTATGTACCAGATAAGTACAAGTACTGAAAAGTTGATCATAATATTCAAATTGATGTTATAGTTATAGTAACTCATAGCTTCTAGTCTGTGAAACCTACATGTCCTGTGGCACAGATGAAGGAACCGGATGACATTAAAGTCAAAGGCATGAAACACAGTGATGGTCATAGAGGTCAAAGGTATCAAAAAGTAGTAAAGAATACAGCCAGGTGTAGAGCAGTCCATGGGGCATAGAAAATGTGGCATTTAGGAAAATAACTGTATTGGTAGTAATCGAGTTGGTTCTTTCCTTGCCACAATATAGGCTGGTTCACTTATTAAATAGACAGACATATTTATTTGAATATCAGAGTAGTTAATTAAAAAATAGAGGTGACAGTGCAGAACTAACTTTTGTGGAAGTATTCAGTTGTTTTTCTTTTTTTTTCTATTTTTTAAATTTTAAACTATGGAAAATGAAAAGAAAAGCAAATCACGAAGCCATTAAAATAATACAACATTTTATTAAAGTAATAAGAATTTGCAGTGGTTTTTGTATTGCACAATGCTGTCTTCAAATTATTCTTTAGATATAAACCTGCAAACTTGGTGAAAAAACATTATTAAAAAAATAAAAAGCAAGAGCCCCGCGCAGCGCGCACTGATGCAGCTGCCAAGACCAGGCCTGGCGGTGTGTGCGCGATCCCAGCTGAAGAGGCTGAAAACAAGAGTGTCACTCTGAGTACGAGCTGCTTAGTGAGAGTCTGTACCAAATACATAAAAAAATTAAAAAGGACTAGAAATTATTTGTTTAAAAAATAAAATTTAAGCATGGACTGTTCTTTTCAACAGAGCAGCAGAAACCAGAAGCAAAATTATCCAAGCTATCCTGTGTAAATGTCTCTTTTCTCCTCTTTCTTTTGTCCAAATGTATAATCCTGGGTGTGCTGTAGAAAAATTTCTAAAACTAAGATGCAAACTTCATGTATCAAGCTTTCTGCACTATATAGAAAGCTGCTTTCAGTTGAGGTACCAGAATTTTACAAGGTGTACTAAAGCAGATGCTAAGCAGCTAAAATTAGTCATACATGCTTATTTGGTCTCTTTAAATCGCTTTCTCAGGATCATCCTTGTATACTATGTATGAGTGCATTGACACAGATAAGTATGTATGAAACAGTTCATAATATACATTTGAACATTTTCGTATATGTGTACATTCAATAAATCATTTATTAAATGTGTAATTCTTCCTAAATCTTTTATATAGCCATAAAGATAAGACATCTGACTTCATAGATTTTCATGCCAATATAGTGACAGACATATATTAAAAATATTAATGCATACAGTAAATGATTCTGATAAAGACTTATATAACAATCCATGGAAGTCCTGGGAATGGTGGGCTCAATATATATACTAAAGGATATTTGATATGTATGAAGAAAGGAATGTTTCATAAATGTTAAGGCATATAACTGAACACAAAGGGAATAAAATAACAAATTATAATCTAAAATACAATTTGAAGTTGATAAAGCACAGAGATGGAGCGATATGGTTGCTTATTAGTAGACACATGCAGGTATATATGATTTATACATGTGCATTTTTTTTCTTAAATTAATTTAGGATAGGGTGTATGGAATGCACCCTATAGGGTGTACAGGGTCTCACTGCGTGGATCGGGCTCGTAGTGATTCTCCTGTTTCAGCCTCCCAAGCGCTGGGATTGCAGGTGTGCTCCACTACAACCAGTCTCAATTGCTCTCTCAAAACGCCCTGGGGGCGTGGCTGGCACAGCACCCTGGAGATCAAGCCCCAGTCACTATGCTATGCCTAAGCAGGTGTGATAGTCCACTGAGCTATCTGGCCAGCCATGAATATGTGTATTCTTGTTGCTCTCTTTTCTTCACATTTTTTTTTTTTGTTTCTCTAAATTTTTCCAGTGCTAGCAAGATAACAATTCTCAATTTCAAGAATACACAAAAGAAATCTATCACTTCTTCAATGAGGAACAGCAATGTATTTATTATGTTTAAGGTGAAAGATTTGCTACCTCCCATTTTCACTGTTGTTGCACAAGATTTTGTGCCTCTTTGAGGGGAAGTATTTGTCTTTTGATCTGGAAAATATAAACAGTTTCTATAAAATGGAGACTCTTCATGATCAATTTATTTACTTATTTATTTGGTTAGATAATTCCTAACCATAGTTATGTTTAACTAAGTCTGAGGAGTGAGCTATTGCATCCTCCAACTCCAAATGTAAATGAAACAAAAAGAAGGAAAGATAATAAAATTATGATTCAGTGGTTTCAGCTCTATTCAGAGAATTGTTTTGTCATTTCCTTCCTAAATACTTTAGAGGCAGTGTATGTCTCCAGTGATAAACAAGGTTGTGTATCATGGCCAAACGAGTGGACAGCAAAGATGTAAATAAAACACACAAGTGGTATGATTTTAGGACTCCAAGGCAATCAAAACCTTCTAGCAGGACTCAAGAGTCTCTGGGGGCTGAGACAAAGAATTTCTCTGTGTGCATATGTATTTAGCTTTCAAACAAAGAGGAAGAGAATACTGAGGAAGTGAAGGAAATTAAGCAAGGCCTTGTGAATCAGTACCGAGACTTCCCCCAAGGAGTAAATTATGCTAATTAGGAGGACTATTTTATCTCCAGGGAGGTGCCTGCAGCAACAGTTTCTACCTAGCTAATTGGAGTTCCATCCAAGCATCCTCAGCTGTGGTCTTATCGCCTCCTTTGAGGCATCAGTATCTTTGGCCACTGCCTGCTTCAGCCTGGACCAGTGGCTCCTAGAGATTCTCCTGCTATGAATGCAGTATTCATCCCCAGACAAGGGTACTAGGCTTAGGACAGATGCACAAGTAAGCACAGAAAGCCAATTAATTAATGTTAAATCCTATGCTGAACTACTTCACTGCAGTCTCCATTGGTCTTATGCATCACTGAAGGCTGATTTTGATGAAATTTTTCACTAGGTCTGACAGCAGAAAATATGGCACTGGAGGTCTCACATCATCAATGTAATTGGCAGTGGTAATTGGAAAGGATCTAGATACTTCTGTCTTTT
>NW_004524594.1:10239929-10243940 GCF_000260255.1 Octodon degus
TAATGTAATAAGTAACCAATATATGACAGGCTATAATTTTAATCACAAGAAAATATATATTAAATGAGCGGAGGTAATATTTTTTGAAGTTAAAATATGTGAGTTCACATGGGATCTGATAAAAAGAAAAAAATGTAGAATATATAGTCTGTTTCCGTAGCCGGTCATGATAACTAGGTAGCTCTTTGTTACCTTCGACTCTCGTCTTCTGTTTTCCATTCTGTGAGCAATGCAGGTATTCATAAGTTGTGTTGGCAAAACCCCAACTCATTTCCTATGGAAATTATCTCTGTGATTCTCTTGAGGTGGGCCAACACTCTTCAGGAGTTTCTTCCAGAAGCGGTGTTTGCACATTGATCTCCCTGCCTGTATTTAAGAGTCACCTTCTGTTTCCCTTTAGTCATTAAGATAATCCACTAAGTCAGCCTTACAATTTTATTTTTTACCTCTTCAAAAGAATGGGGAAATAATAAATAGCACTAGTAAGCTATGCTGCCCAGACTTATTTTCACTCCTTGGGAAGTGTTTCTCAAACAAACTCAAGAGTGAAGCTCAGAGTTGCAGGGACGTAAAACGCATATGCTTCAATCACTTCCAAAGCTGGAAGATGCCACCCAATGTCCATTTGATTTTGGAATCATAAACTAAAGATAGAGTGAACAAAACATTTTTTGCTATAAAAATCTGATGACCATGCAATTCTAGGAATCTATACATTAGTTTATAAAGCCGATAAAACTTTAGAGATGTGATTAAAATAAAACATGTTGATAAAAACAAAAATATTCTGTATTTCTACTTGGGGCAAATCTAATCACATTAATTCTGATGAAATGTGGAAACATTCTAGATCGAAAAGAACAAATGCAAAAGCAGTCTGAGAAAGAAGCACTTGTAATTCCCTGTTTATTTCTGATTTCCAGTATTAAGAAAGGTGACCATACACCAAGGAATACAGTTGGTTTCTGTACATCATAATCTGTTCAAAGCAGCAACATAGTTTAAACTCCATCTATGTGGAAAATTTTACTTTTTTCTTTAGTGAAAAAGAGCACAGAAAGTGATTTTCATACATTTATATTCACATGTAAGTCATTGCAAGTCCATTGAACTAGCAGCTGAGATTAGCATCTGCAAAATGGTACATTGAGAGCATCACAATTTCAATATCTTACCAAATTTTTAGGGCCACTCCCCTTTGGCATTGTATATCTTTTTCCTTTTCTTTTTTTTTTTTCTTTCTTTTTTTTTTTTTTTAACAGAGTCGCACTATCCAGTTCAGGCTGGCCTTGTGCTCATTTTTGTAGCCCCCAGCCTGGTCTGCAACTTGCAGAGATCCTCCTGGCTCAACCTCCCGAGTGCTGGGATTACAGGCGTGCACCATCACACAAAGTTACCTTTGGCATTCTACAGAGGATTATTTTATCAGTTGGCTTCGCAATGAAAATATTAATAAATTGTTTCCCTGACTAATAAGTTATTTCTGGACAGGAAGTGCAGCATAAGACAAGGGGCCCCATGCTTTCCGCAACACTTTGTCTTTCTAAAAGCTGCCTCAGAAGCAAGGTTGGTTGACAAAGGGCTTGATGCACAATGCTTTTCAAGAAATTTGGTCTTAAGGTGGACTATTGAAATACTGGTTGCCTGTACATTATTTTTGGCATGAAATTAAAATAATTTAATAGAGGGACAATTGCAAAGGAGGAAACAGACAGACATTGCAAACTAAGTGGCTTCAAGTGAAATAATGTATTTGGTGCTTTATAAAAGTCACAGCGCCCTCAGCACAAGATATTATTATTGCAAAAAGTACACAAGGGAATTCGGTGAAAATAAATAACTGCACATAATAGCAAGTAATATTATGAAAATGCATGTGTTTTAAAATGAACACATTTTTAAATGTTTATATTTTAAGCCTTTAATAATTGTTTACACAAACAGGGTAAGATGCAATACTGTTTTATATATGTATGCATGTTATGTAATGTAAGTCACATTGATGAACATACCGGGAAGCTCATAAACTTTTTGCTTCTTGGCGATGGGCCTATTTAAAATCTACTCCTTCAGTGCTGCTGAAATACATGTTACACCTCTACCTCCCTAATCAGCATGATGTGTGTGTGGAGTGATTTTCATTTAACAATAACAACAACGAAAGTAAAATGGGGACGGTGGTGCCTCTTTAGTTGAGAAAGATTTCTCATAAATTGGAAATGGAATCCCTATAAATAGGACTGAGTTTATTATCACTACTACTCCTGAAAAGAGAAGTACAACATCTATTTGTCTTATTCATTTTGTTTTCTTTTGAGGACAGGGCCTCCTTATGTAATTCAAGCCAGTGATCTTCCTGTCTCAGCCTCCCAAGTGCTGCAATTTTATGGGTGTGTATCACTGTGCCTGATGAGAGGCATATCATTTAATTGAGGTTATTATATCCACTAACGAGACTAAATGAATGAGGTGTGATCATCATGCTTTAAGATGCCACATTTTATTGCCAAACTCTAACAGAAGTCGAGGGAAGACAACCTAGGTATCTGTTAAGAGAAATAAGGATAAAAAGTGTAGTATTTATACTTAATGGAGTAGTATTGTGCCATAAACAAGAACAAATTTGACTCACTTGTAGCAAAATAGATGCACCTGGATCACAATGTGAAGAGAAATGAATCAGATGCACAAACTTGAATATCACAAAACTTCTCTTGTGGGAGAAAAACAAAATATAAATCTCTGAAAAATAAAATGTGGACAACAGGAAAGAGGGAGATAGATCTTTTGTACTAGGGAGTATTATCTAGAGAAAGAGGTAGATGAAGAATTAACGGAGGTTGAGTATATGTACCTCCATCCTAAGGTGGACTTAAACGTTATACAGTGTGTCCATGTACTTATAACAATTCAAAACACTTGGACAACAAATCACACTATTCCCTCTGACAGAAAATAGAGCAGGAACATGCTTTGTAACTAAATTTATTAAGTCAACATGTCCCTTATTCAAGATCAGAGATGGTATGATACCAAAAGAAAACTATCAACCTGAATCCCTCAAGAGCAAAAATGCAAAATGCCTCAAATAGTGTTAGAGATTCAAAACTAAACATGTTTAGGAAAGTATATGACCAAGGAGAGTTATTCTAATAAAATAATCCATATAAATAAATCAATAGAAAAAATAATGCAAAATAATTAAATAAAATTATGCAAAATTACATAATCGCAGAATTATGTAAAAATGTGGAATTAACATTTTTAATTCATGATGAGAAGGCAAAGGATTGCTCCTCTCAACAGTTTATTCAGGAGTCTGCATATGGCAAGGATCAGCTAGTTCTGAGACAAAAATAAATAGGTCCAAAGAGACACAGAGAAGAGATATGATGGGGGTTATTTTGCTTGACAACTGACATCTGAAAACATAAAATTCAAAAATGTGGAACCAAAACATTTATGATATTTATATCACTTATTTCTAAGTAACATAATTTCATTTATTTTTAATTCCCATTTCAAATTTAAACAATATAACATGCAATAGTATTTTCAAAAATTTAGCGAATATTATTCTGTGAAGAATAAAAAATATATTCAGGTGTTTGATTTGCTCCTTATTTTAAGTGCAAAGCTTCATAACTCAAATGTCTTGATTGACTGGGGTTGTCTGTACAATGGCATGGATAGCGTTATTTCTATTTCCATGTCCCTCGTACACCATCTTATTTACTGTTCGTATGCAAAATCTATCATATTATCACCTAATATTCTTTCATTTGCCCTTGCAGAGTTTTATAAGACTGATAAGTGTTTGGATATGTAAAATATGGACTGTTACTGGAACAAGTTCTTCATTTATTTCACCAGAATATTCCTGATCACATGGTCAGTAAATGGAAATGTATTTGTGTGGAGAGAATGTTTAATCTGTGCATTACTTTCCTAATCATTAAAAACCAATGAAGGGTCGGCCAAATAGTTCAGCAGATTAAAGTGCCTGCTTAG
>NW_004524594.1:10245155-10246654 GCF_000260255.1 Octodon degus
GCTGAGCTATTTGGCCAGCCCGTCCCTTCTCAGTCTTGGAGTGACATACTTGGCAATATACTGTCCCTTCCAGAAAGCCTCCCTGGACTCCTAAGAGTTGATTTACTGTAGGGCATTACTAATCACGTTGCTTTTTAAGGTATTCACTGGATTTTTAATTACTTTGCCTTCACTTTTTAACTCTTAAAATTTAGGATGTAATGTACAATACAAGTGAATGAATAAATTAAGCAAATCATGCAGATTTCAATGTATTTTTTTTTCTTTTTTGCAATTCACATCTAACTGCATGAGACAATACTCAAAAGGAGCAGGGGGAAAACTGAGCAAGGGACTTTTCCAAATGTTAAATTTACATTATAATTTAAAAGTGTGAATAATCATTAAACAGTGAGTTTATTGGCTTTGTTGTTTATTGTGGTAAAAAAAAAAAAAAAAAACAGGAATGGATGCACAGTAATAAATTAAAAAATGCTTCTCAAGTCCCTTTAAGAGTTTTTTCTTTCTTGGTCAAATTGCATTTAAAGAGACTTTGTTATCCTTGTTAAATGAGCTTTTTGATCCAAATCCAGTATTTAGAATTTAGAAGCATTTATATTGCAAATGCTAATCTGATGGAGAATAAGGATGTCAATTTGACTGTGGAAATGATGAGGCATTTTGTAGTATTAATGAATATTAGCTCTTATGCTATGAGGATGTTATTCATTTAGATTGGCAAAAAATCATGGAAGCCTTATATTATTGGGAATGACTTCACAAGTGAGTTGGGAAAGCAGCATATCTCCTCTGGAGGGGGCATGTCAGGGTGTAAGGTAATTATGTAATGCAGCAAATGGAATCATGGCAATTTTCCACCATTAGATCCTAGTAGATATTGTAAAATGAATGGCTTTTAACACTATCAATAGTTTTCTATAGTATTATTTATGTGAGAAACTTTTGGCTTTTAGTAGAAATTTTAACTAGAAATAAATATCAGAAAAGTGCTCTCATTATAAAAGTTTCACATTTTTAAATTTCAGATTTTGGTACTGCTGTGTTTTTGATTCAGCGAAATTTGACTTTTCATTGGTATAAGGCTTAGAAACAAGAAGAAAAATAATGAATACTCAAATAGATTATGATATATCAACCAAATGTCCAAGTATCATTTTATTGGATGTAAAACACATTTTCCAATGCAAATTATAAATTATGCTAATGCGATAAATAACATATCTATTATAAAAGAGGGAAGGTGAGCTTAATTAGAGGCCAAATCTAAATCAGGTCTTTGTTGTTAGGGACACATTAAACCTGTACAAATATGTGTGCGTGTGTGTGTGTGTGTGTTTCCATTTATGTGTGTTTGTGAAATTTAAATGGCTTGAATTTCCTCTTATTTTCTTGCCATTCATAGGGAAACATACTAGGGTACTTCCTCTGGAAATTCCTTGGGGTTGTTGTCTCCTGAAAAATTGTAGTTTCCACCTGGAATTCTTGCTCATTTAAATGTG
>NW_004524594.1:10247404-10249540 GCF_000260255.1 Octodon degus
CACTCTGATGTAGAAATGTACAAATATTTTACAATAATTCTGCCATGTATAAAACAGACTTGAGAATATATGATGCTACCGTTTTACTCTTTCCTACACCTATTTCTTTGTAAATATTTTCCAGTTTGTATGGATACAAATACCAAGAGAATAACTTTGTTTTGAAGTCCAGAAGTGATTTACAGATTTCAATGACCTTGGAGATGTTCATTTTGTTTGGTAAGATAATAATGGTTTGCACCTTCAGCCAATAACTTCTTGTTTTTCCTTTCAGTTGAAAGAATTGATATTCATTAATCCCCACAATAATTTGCATTTGTATACGGCATCAAACAGTTTGACAAATAAATGAATGCTTCTCAAATAATGACCACAGGAAAGAAAAACGCATTGTATTTGTATATTGAATCTGGCATACAGAAACTTCAGAAATCATTTCAACAAGGCAGTCAAAAAGGTAAGACAATTTGGGCAAGAAAAACAACTGTCAAAGCAAAAGCTTCCTTCAGCTGAAAGAACAAAATAATGATAATATTTTATGATTTATTTATTCTTTTGGGCAGTAGCTTCTATAATAACTAGGTATTTCTTTTTATGTATAGAAACTGAGAAATCTTCACAAAATTACGTGGTAGTAATCTTCATAATGAAACCCAAAGTTCCAGCATAGTTCTTTAGGACATTGTAGAATTCTGCATGAGAAAAGCAAGCCATCACAACCATGTAGTCAGTGAGTATAGGGAGAGGTACAAACTCTCAGGAGTAAATAACTCACAAACTTGCATAGGGTGTATGACATTGTAGAAAAAATTTGTAGTTCATATCATTGGAAAAATGAGATCTTCTGATCTTTGGACCATTATAAGATATAAAAGATCATAAATTAGGTTCTATTTTATTTAGGCCTCAGAGTACTGATGATTATAAGGGCAGTTAACATTTATAAAACAAGCCTCACATTCTGATAACCTGACATATATACTCTAATATAATTGCATATGACTCTTGGGCATCACTGTTACTATTTCCAGTTCTTTGTAAAGATATTATTACAATTTTAACTTATCTCAATAAGGTAGTATTTAGGGAGGTCAAGGAATATTCTGATAAAACTAGTGATCTTTCTCCATAGTTAATATCTAACCCATCATGATATATGTTTCAGTTACTCTTTTCTCTTTGCAGGGAGAAATGACTGACACTCAAAATTAAGGAAGGAAAGGTTTATTTAGCTCACAGGTACTGGAGATTTCAGTCCATACTAGGTTGACTCTAAAGCAGGGCAGCACATGGGAGATGGCCACTGCTCATGGTGGCAGAAAACAGCAAAACAGCAAGAGCAAAAGGGAAGAGTAGCAACAGTAATGGCAGCAGAGAGCAAGTCTGTTTCCCTTCAGCTTCATTCAGGCTATCCACCCCAGGCTGGGTGTAATACTCACTCCCATAATCCAAGAAATCTTGAGCTAATCACAACCTCTGTAAGTCCACCCCATGACTGCATGAGGCTTTGTGGGGACACCTAGACACAAACCATGACAATATAGTAGTCTTACTATTTTCTGGGTTGAGAAGACTGAGCCTTAAATTCTTTACTAATCAATTTGAGTATTAATTAAAAAGACTAGGTTTTTTTTTTCCTTTAATGCATATTAAACTGTGATTTTCTTTGGGGAAATCTACTTGTTGACCAAACACTATTTTTGGTAAATACACTGATTTGTTCTTTGAAATTCCATCTTAGATGTTCAGACTGACTAGAAATATGCCTATCCGGGGCCAGGGAGATAGCTCAGTAGAGTAAGTGCTTGCCTGGAAAGCACAAGGTCCTGAGTTCAATCCCTGGTACCGCAAAAAAAAAAAAAATGCCTATCAATTTCCACCTCCATCTTAGCCCTTAGCACTTAAGATATGCTTAGATCTTAGCCACTTAACCCACACAATCTTGCACATTTTAAATTAAATGAAAAGTAGTTGTCTAGAACATAAATTCTTTCACTTAAAGTATTTTAACCTAAGTTGTATAATTTAGACATAATATCATTTTGAGGCCTCAAATATTAGAAAAGTATCTGAGAAAATAGATAGTGTATATCTTTAATTTTTTACTCTTACCTTGGGTTTCTCATATAAGAGAAA